>NC_051125.1:9918633-10218633 GCF_014839805.1 Manduca sexta | reverse complement strand
TCGGTACACATGCTTCAGCTGGGCCGAAACATCTGTCCAAACCTTAGGCATGGCTCGTTAAATATTTTCAGCCCCTTCTGGTAGGGGCAATGACATAAAATCTTGAAAATTGTCTACGCTACCTCCTGAAACATAAATAAATGTAAGTAAGAGACCAAACAACTGCCCGCTGATTGATCTGACAAAGAATGACAATGCTGGTGATTCTCCTTTTAAGCCTTTTGATATTATAACCATGTGGGTATAGTTGCAGTCTGCTTTCAGTGACGCACTACAATAAAATAATATTTTTAACAAGAACGTTAATTATTAACACAAAAAATATATATTTTTTATTTTTCCGTAAAATTTACTTGAAAAAGGGTGTATCTAACTATATCGTCCCAAGAATAAAGCTACATATTTCCATATAGACCACATGATATCCATCAAACAAAGTTGTTTCTATAAGTAGAGCTGATATTTTTTATGCAATTTCCGATGAATAAAGAAGTACGTTAATAAAAATCATAAATTTTATGACGTATTAAAATATCTCAATTATTATTATACAAACGAAATGATTTTATTTTTTTATTTAAGATATATTTCTATATAAAAAGTCTATTTTCCGTAGAACAAAGTTCTATGTGATTATGGGACCTCTTATTTTGACTATTTAGCTATACAAACACAGGCGATTAAAAAATATTATAAATAACCACATCAGAATAAGTAGATGCTATATAACTATCAATGTGCTTAGAGAAACATATATTTACTTACCTGGAATATCTAATTCTGCGTTATTTATTTTTGCGTTACCTGCTAAAGCATTATAATTTTCACTTGGTGACTTTATTAAAAAGTTAATCATGCGTTTAGATCTCGTGCTTTTTATTTTAATAAGATATTTATGTTATTTATATATATATAAAGTTACGAAATGAGAATTTCAACGTGAACGTGCGTAACGCCGGTCTTTCCATAAAACATAGATACAACTGACGATGCAACCCCGCGCGGGGTGCGCTTGCACCGGTCCCGATAGCTACTTGTGACGTTGCGGGGTTATTCCTTGGACTAATAAAACTTATGTACCTTTATTCTTCTGTGATCTTCAAAACTATATAACATTTTGAAATTATGATTTTACTATAAAAAAATATAGGTCTAAATAGACATTAAAATGAAATAAAAGCGATTTGGTTACATCATCATATATACCTTTATTATTCGGATAGGTCGAAATAATCTCAAAGGATCAGTCAGGTACGCAGTAAATATTATAATGCACATATGTGTGTGCAATACAAGGTGCACTCTCTGTTCCTTCACTCTCATAGTCCGGTGACAGCAAGCCGACAGACAATAAGAAACACATTGTTTTAAAATACCATATGACTACATTATTTTCTCTATTAAATGGGGTGTGGCATTAATTAGTTAGTCCATTGTAATAACCAAAATACTTATAATTTCTGCAACGCGTTTGTCAAAGTGTTGCGTCAAACCCAAAATAAAGTTGGGTAAATGCAGGTAGAAGATTGATTTAACATATAAATCGGTATCCCCGATTATGGTATTGATTAAGTTAAGTCTCACAAATAAGTAATACTCATTTTAAAATAACCAAAAACAATAATTTCCGAACATTTGTAACGTCATACAAATATAAATTAAGCGCCTTAAGAATCTTAAATGCAAATCACGCTACAATTTTAATGATACAATAAATTATATATTTGCTAATTATGCGTATTGAATTAATAAAAACATCTTAGTATTGGATAGTCTTTTTTCACATTCTTTTTATAACAGACCGGTTATATTGGAAAATATTTTACTAGGTGCGTACAGTCAGCTTTTAGAATGTTATACATTTTTCACGTGTAGGTATTTTATATTTGATTTTTTTTATAGATTTTGTATCACATTTATTTTTGGCATACTTAAATCATACTCTGTAAACCTTTAGTGTAAATTATGTCCAATGTATTTTATGTTAGTTGTGGTTGTCTGTAACTGGGTAGTTTGATTTGAGTGTTTGCTTTCTTTGTTCTTAATGTATTAACCCACTGGCGATCCAGTAAAAATAAATACTTGCTGTGGTCCTTGTTCTAAATGTTTTTTTTTTTTAAGAAACCTGGAAATATAAATTGCATTAGCTAAAGTGTATCGTGATGATACATAGGGACATAGACGTATATTCGCGTGACGATGGAAATGCATGCAAGTACTCACATCTGCCACTGCCACACGACGTCAGGAACCCGCCTTGGTTATACTGCTGCACTCCGTCACGTTTGTCAGGACACCACACACAGTTAGTACACACAATGTAAGGATTATGGGTCCTGGGAAATCTATACTTTCACAGTTATTGTATTAATTATGAAGCGCGCCGGGGAACGTGCCGCCATCGATGCACCAAACTTTCGTTACTGGCGTCATCCGCTGGATGGCGCGGGCGTGTGGCCTCCCGTTGGCCAGCGGTATTGGTCGATTTAGTTGGCGGCAAATGCGTGCGAATTTGAATATCTTTCGCTCTCACACACATACCACCATCACGCGAATTATTATAGAATTCGTTTATTATTATAAACAACGGTTACGCGAAACATTCCGCCCACCAAAATACATTAATGTATTTTCCAAAATTTAAGAAAAAATTAACCTAACTTAAAAGGCATATGATCTTAAAATTATGATTACGAACTTAAATTTATGAACTATAGGTTTAAGTTAAGTCATGTTATTCGTTTTGATTCGGCAACGGACAGAGTTTGACTAAAGGCCTCGTGAAACGAGAGCCTTCAGCAGTACGTATCGTGGCAATGCGGACTACGCCATCAGAACTCGGATGTAACTCTTCAACCCGAGCTAACGGCCAATGTAACGGAAGCGAATTATCGGCTTTAACAATAACTACTGATCCTACGCTCAACGGTTTTGAATGCTTAGTCCACTTCGCCCGCTGAGTCAGAGAATGAAGATATTCATGTTTCCAACGGTTCCAGAAATCCTGCTGAAAACGTTGAATCAGTTGCCATCGGCCCAAACGATTTATGTTCAAAGAAGTTACATCTTCATCAGGGACAGATGTTAACGGCTCAAGAGTAAGAAAATGCCCTGGTGTTAGAACAGCAAAATCATTAGGATCTGAACTCAGAGGACAAAGAGGTCGCGAATTTAACATCGATTCGATTTGTACAAAGAGTGTTGTTAACTCTTCAAATGTTAAACATTGATCGCCAACGATACGATACAAATGCGATTTTACGGATTTTATCTGTATTTCCCACACTCCACCAAAGTGGGGACTTGAGGGCGGATTGAAACGAAATTCGATTTGATTAGCATGAGCAGCACTTCGCATATATTCAGTTAATTGTGCATTAGCACCAACGTAATTTGTCCCGCAATCAGAATGAATTATGCTGACCCGTCCGCGTCGCCCGGAAAACCGACGCAGAGCAGCGAGGAAAGCGTCTGAAGAAAGATCTGAGACTGCCTCAAGATGAACTGCACGAGTCGCGAGACAAACGAATAAACATAAATAAGCTTTAGTGATTTTCGCACCTCGATGTTTACCGGTTTTAATACGAAAAGGGCCGCCGTAGTCGGTCCCTACAACAGAAAACGGTTTCACCTGATTTACACGAACTGCAGGCAAGTCACTCATGAAAGGTTCCAGTGGGGATGGATGCGTTTTATAACACGACACACATTTGGATAGGCAATGCCGAATGGCACGTTTAGGAGACAATACCCAAAACAGTTGCGATAGAAGATACTGCGTGGTATTCACGCCCGCGTGACAATTTTCACGATGAACGGCTTCTATAACAAGGTAAGTTAACCTGGATTTACGAGAGAGTAAAGCGGGGTGTTTATACTCGAATTCGAGGCCGGATCTTGCAAGGCGACCGCCCACCCTGAGAATTCCCTGCGCATCGAGAAAGGGGTTCAACTTACGCATCTGTTTCGTTAATAATTGTCCTTCCCGCAACTGGCGTATTTCGTTTTCGAAAAGGATTGTTGATTGTGCTTTACGACGATCAACAAAGCGGCATGAAGCTCAACACGATCGAGAAAAGGATTTGAGCAACGAATATTTTTATCTCGTAAAATCTAATGAATCTTAACCACCAACAAATGATACGCTGTATTTTTCGAATCGAAGAATAACGAATGAGAAGAGTGTCGATAAAGGAATTCTTCGCATCGTCGGAGGTAAAGAACGTTTTTAAAGCTTTTTCCTCAAAATGAAGGAGATCCTCGTTAGGATTAATTTCAAGTTGTGGCCATTGATCAGAAGGGAAGCGAAGCCAGGCGGGACCCGCCCACCATAAGCTATTGTTGACGAGATCGGATGGCAGCTGACCACGAGAAGCTACATCTGCCGGATTATCTTCGGAATCCACATGGCGCCAGTGAACGTCTGGAATGACTTCGTGAATGTGACTAACGCGATTCGCAACGAAAGTTTTCCAGCGCGAGGAGTGAGAGCGAAGCCACGCTAGTACAACGGTAGAATCAGACCAGGCGAAAACACCAGTAAATGTTAACCGGGATGAGAAAACATCCATGGCAAATTTCAGCAGGTCGGCAAGAAGAACTGCAGCGCAAAGCTCCAACCTAGGAAGGGAAGTGGATTTTGTAGGTGCGACTCGCGCTTTTGAACAAACAAAGAAGGTCTGAATGTTACCCTCAGCGTTCACGGTTCGTAAATAAATCACACCACCATAACCTGTTTCCGAACTGTCTGAAAAGCCGTGTAACTCCCAAGAGATACAATCCTGTCCAGCAAACAAACGGGGAATCTGTAACGATTCTAACAATGGTAATTGTTCAAGATATCGAGACCAAAACTGGACTATATTATCGGGAGGGTCTTCATCCCAACCTATCTCAAGGATCCAGAGGCGCTGAACCAACACCTTTGCCACCAAAATTAATGGCGACAGGAAGCCAAGTGGATCGTATATACGTGCAAGCTCGCTAAGAATGTTACGCTTCGAACATTTCTTATGCTGAGGAGTTACTGAAAAAAGGAACGAATCATTACAAGGATCCCACTTAAGACCTAATACCTTGAGAGTAGGGTTGTCGTCAACATCCATGGATACAGGATCGGTTAAGCAATATTCTCGTGGTAAATCAGAGAGTAACTGAGGTACATTACTAGCCCATTTTCTGAGTTCGAAATGTCCCCTTTTCAAAAGTTCGATTATTTGAGTTTTCGCATTTTGAGCCATACGAACGTTACTAAAACCAGTTATTATGTCATCGACATAAACATCGGATCCCAAAACTTGACTCGCAAGTGGAAAGTCACCACCCTCATCATGAATCAGCTGTTTGACAGTACGGCATGCGAGAAAAGGTGCGGAAGACACGCCGTAGGTCACGGTATTAAGACGATATTCTTGCACGGGTTGGTCCGCATTAAATCGCCAGAAGATGCGCTGATAATCACGATCAGACGCTCGAATGAGAATTTGTCGATACATTTGTTTCATGTCTGCGGTGAAAACAACAGAATGAACGCGGAATTTTAGAAGAATTTCAACAATATTCGTTTGCAATTTAGGACCTACGAGCAACACATCATTTAACGATAGTCCTCTCGCATCTTTTGCGGAGGCGTTGAATACAACACGAAGAGGAGTAGTGCTGCTCTCCGTACGGAGTACAAAATGATGAGGAATGAAGTATTTTCCGATACTCAATTCTTCAGTCGGTACAAGGCTCATGTGACCCTGATCGAGATATTCCTTCATGAAGTCACAGTATTTTTCATACAACTCCATGTTCTTGAGGAGGCGTTTCTCAATTGAATGAAAGCACCTCAAAGCTGTATCACGAGATCCGGGAAAGGTAGTCTCGTGTTCTTCGTTTCTGAAAGGCAAAGATACAATGTATCGACCAGCGGGATCTCTTACCTGAAGGTCTTTGAAGATTTGCTCGCATCTCTCGTCTTCGACGGTGAGAGGTTTCGAAGGAAAAACGCTCAATTCCTCCAGCTGCCATAATTTCTTTAACTCATCATGAAGTTGTGGCTCCTCATGAACGAAGAACGAGTGTGCTTCAGGCTCTACGTATCCGACATTCCCGACCAGCAGCCAACCGAATACGGAATTAAGAGCTGACGGTTGATTGGAGTCACCTTTAATTGATCCCGGCAACAGAAGCGAAGCAAAGCACTCCGCACCTATAAGAAGATCGACTGGACCAGGTTTGTGACAATTTGGGTCTGCTAACTGCAACGCTTTAATATGATGCCACGAAGATTTATCAAGTCGAATTGATGGCATCTTACCACAGATACTTGGCAAAGTCAAGGCTTTGATGGTAAAGAGAGCTTTATCGCTTCGCCCAATATCAAGATGTACTATACCTGACACTGGAGCTAATGAATGACCCAATCCACTAACCTTATTCGACGTCGAATTACTGATGAGACCCAATCGATGAACGACCTCCTCGGTGATAAAGTGACTTTGACTACCAGAATCAATCAAGGCTCGAAACGATTGAAAATGTCCCGATGAATCGCGAATTTGGACAACAGCTGTGGATAATAAAACAAAAGAATGTTCACGCATGCTAGTCAACACGCGAACCTGATTATTCGGTGTTTCACCATCTGGAACCACATTTGAAGGAGTGGACGATGCTTCCTCATGTAGAAGTGAATGATGCCGTTTATGACATTTATAACACTTGAACAAAGATTTACAATCCTTGACGCTGTGAGACGGTTTTAAACAATTGAAGCACCAACGATGAGTGCGCGCATGGTTACTGCGTTCCGCGACTGAAAGTTGTACGAATTTATTACATTTGTTTATCGAATGATCACCCGAACAAAATGAACACTTTACGGATATCGCTACAGGTGAATGAGAAGAAGATGAACTGAGTTTCTTGTTGGATACGGAATTATCTGTGTTATTTGCAAGAAATACTGTGGTTTTCTTCTGAAACTTCGAATTACTCGACGATACGCTTTTAAGTGGCTTAGCTTTGTCTGAAGGTTTCCCTACATCAGGACTAACCTGGCTACTTGAAGAAAAATGGTTATCGCGAATGAAAGCATCAGCTCGATTAAACAAAAAGGTTTTCAGCGCTTGATACTGCGGCAATTCAGTAGCCTCTTGCTTTTGTTCAAAAGAACGTCGAGTCTGGGTATCTAATTTCGATAATACTAAATAACACAGAACGAAGTCCCACTCATGAGTAGGAAGGTCAAGACCGGATAATACGTTTAAATTTTCATTTATTAAATCCAAATTACGCCGAAATTCGACAGGTGACAGAGATTTCAAATTAATATTTAATATCTCTTTCCAACACGTAAAAGCTAATTCTCGCTTATCTCGAAACCTGGCGACCAGCGCCTCATATGCACTGCGATAGTATTTACCTTGAATGGGATAAGATCGAATAACACCTAATGCATCCCCACTGAGACATGTTTCGAGATATTGCATACGTTTCGTGTCTGATAGCGATTCATTGTTATGAATCAACGAATTAAACAAATCAAAGAATTTTGGCCACTCTTTTATTTCCCCGGAAAACGATGGTAAGTTAATTTTAGGTAACTTAACGTCTGCTGCGGACGAACAATTCGCCTTCTTATCGCACGGTTTACAATTAGATTCGGGAAATAATTTTCGATGGATTGCCAAAATCTCAAAATGAATATTATCGAACTCGTCACGTACTTCATCCTCGTGTTCGGAATCATCATCATCGATAACACATAAAATGTCCGAATGAGCACTTTCAAAACTTTCAATTAATTTCGGTAACGCGGAAATTTGAATACTAAACAAATCTAAAGATGACTCATCATCCTTTGCTAATTTAGCAACTTCGAGAAGTTTCTTTAAACGATTTAAGGGCAGAGTGCGCTTGCGGCGAAGCACAGGCAACTCCTGAATATGTGGGCGAACTAAACTTGCCGACTTAGTAACACGCCCTTTAGGTTTACAAACGCGTACCGTACGATACGACATCTTAAACGATTATTAAATCGACTAAACGAAATGTTAAACTTAAAAAAGTTTATACTCACAGCCTACCCTGTTACGAATGGAAGCGTTATACGCGATAAATATGCCTAAACAACACCGGATAGTACAACGCACGAGTTTGAATAGTAGGCACAGCGAATGAGTGAACGAATGAACGTATAAGTAGGTATGTAATACCTAATGATTACGCAATGAAATGAAAATTAAATATATAATACAATAATTATATATCTACGAAAAGTTGTCACAACTCAACTTGTTTGTCGCGAGAAATAGTACTATACGAATTAGTTAAAACGATTGAAGTAAATAGCACTAACGTATTTATTACGACAACAGTAGGAGTGACCGAATGGCTTACGTATGTATGTATACACGACAGTAACGAAAGTATATAAATGTACTTTGCCGCTTATTTTGACTTAGGTAGATACCTAACTGTGTATGTTTTAATAAATAGACGTCGCTAGAATTAATACGGATGAACGACACCTTTTGTATTAAAACCGATACCGAATTGAATCTGCGTACAAGCCGGTCTGTATGTGCTAATAATTATTATGAATGGGTGAAAATGTGAGAGGATCGAAACGCGACGAAACACTAACGAATTTAAAATGAATAGATGTATCGACGGTAACGAGACGAGAAAATCACAATTAACACTAACGTATATAATTATAACACATCGGCTTATAGTACGAGAACGCTTTTGAGTATTATGTATTTACTATTTAAATACATAAGCGGCAAATATACGTCGGCGCAACTTAAACTGCAAAATGGCGGATATTATTCGAAATACGATTTAATTGTTTGCATCGGGAAAAGTAATATACACTGATTAACTGTAACAGCGAAGTAGCCACTCACACAAAAATTATAATTATTATTATTAGAATAAACTACGTATATCGTTGACGATTTACAACAAATAGGCACTACGAAGTTTGCGCGCCGCTATTAGTACCTAATGTTAGCGCGTAACAAATAGTAAATTGTTACCTAAATCGCATGGAAATGAATGTTATTACAGAAATCAATTGTAAACACAATGAAATTTAAGGTTTTAAGTATGCAAACAATCATATGCCTTTACTGGAAAGTTAGATTAAACTATGTATTGAAGCGAGTAATGGCGGGTTATCGTAATGTTTCGGCTATTGAGACAAATTTATCGAAATAACTCAAATTAAATGATTGAAATAGCTGGCCAATTATGATCGCTATTCCCGGGTTTCGGCACCAAAATATGTATCGTGATGATACATAGGGACATAGACGTATATTCGCGTGACGATGGAAATGCATGCAAGTACTCACATCTGCCACTGCCACACGACGTCAGGAACCCGCCTTGGTTATACTGCTGCACTCCGTCACGTTTGTCAGGACACCACACACAGTTAGTACACACAATGTAAGGATTATGGGTCCTGGGAAATCTATACTTTCACAGTTATTGTATTAATTATGAAGCGCGCCGGGGAACGTGCCGCCATCGATGCACCAAACTTTCGTTACTGGCGTCATCCGCTGGATGGCGCGGGCGTGTGGCCTCCCGTTGGCCAGCGGTATTGGTCGATTTAGTTGGCGGCAAATGCGTGCGAATTTGAATATCTTTCGCTCTCACACACATACCACCATCACGCGAATTATTATAGAATTCGTTTATTATTATAAACAACGGTTACGAAACATAAAGTATAGTATGCTGGTTATATCCAGTTGAAACCATGAGTTGTTTTCACAAAGTGCTTGATTATAGCCTGTGGGCACTGGAGATCATTATATGTCATATTATCCACTTAGTAACTAGTTGACTATGTTATTAAATAACATCTAATATATTAGAATGTTCAGCGCCAAATATATCTATAAATTGTTACCACCTTATTCATAGACGTTTTTTATCTAAGGACGGAGTAGTGTGATAACTAGTCTGATAAATATTGAGATACAACAATATTAGCCAATCACAACGGCCCTATGGCTACGCACTGTGAAAGCTGCCATGCCGTTAGCACTGAGAAACAGACTTTTTATCACAGCTTTACTCCATTCTTAGATAAAAACCGTCTATGAATAATGGGGTTAATAAATACAATAATAAATTAAACTTGTTTTATTTCAGTCGCTTTGCTCTCTGGAAGTAATCAACAAAGGACATTGTCGAAAACGGCCCCAGAACCAACAAAGGTGTGACTAGCACCATAATTATTTATGTATTTATTTATATTATTTGCAAATATGTGTATAAAACGGACAAGCTGCTACATCCAAAATGAATATATAAAAGTATTGTAACGACTTAAACTCAAAGTCGCCGACATGTTTACAACTAATTGTGTATAGAGATGTACCGGTTTGACAAAACGATAAATCTATTTATAATAAATAATTATTGAAACATTTTAAATTATTCGATTTGTGAGCCGATATGTTCTTTAATTATTATAATAATATTTAATCGAGCAGTGGATGCGTCTCAAATAAATAAGTAGTTAGTTTTAGGACTAAATTGATTATAGATCAAGTTGTCTATGAAAAAAGTTTTTTTTTAGTTTTTAATTCATATTATTACTTTACTTTGTTTATTTAGATTCTATATTAGCGACCCGCCCTGGCTTCGTACAGATAGCAGAGCATAATATATTATACGAACATTTATTTTTCTATCGTACAAAATATTTATGAATTATACATATAAAAAGTAGCGTTCTTCTCTCTCCCTCCATCCCGGGGCCTCAAACTCTCTCCATATTAAATTACTATCGGATCCGCCCGTGTGAAAGATTTTCCGGGATAAGGGTCCCGATAAATATTTTTCCGAGTAAAAATAACCCTATGTTGAATAAAATCGATTTTTGTATAAATGATCGATATAATCGATCCAAAATCTAGTCGAGTAGTATCCCTAATCCTTATTTCATTTTTCAATTCAATTTAATGTCACTCACACTTCACTCATCAGATACAAATAAACTAGACTCTCACTTTCCATATAATATATTATAATTCTCTGACTCTCACTATATCATTGACGATTCGGCTATTATAAAGACTCTGTGCGATTGATTACGATATCGACATACACTGGCTGTGATTTCTGGACTTTGTGAACTAATGTAAAAATTTACCTGGCATTGATAACGGATACGAAATGGAAATTGCTTTTTGCATTAGTTGTGGCTCTGCTGGCGGATCCATGGTATTGAAGAAAGAGCAGATTCGCCATTGTAAACAACAATGGACAGCGCCTCGTTTGGTAAGCACATTTTTCTTTAATCGTACAAGTTTAACTGCCGCCAAACTTCTAGTTCGCTCCTCAGTTCCTGTTCTTGGTAACTGCGTGGAGACAGCGAACAGAGTCTGTATGCTACCTACTACACACTTTAGCATGTGGCTGTGGAAACTTAAGAGCAAACTAGCAAGTATATTGTTGATTAAAAAATGTGTGTCATATGCTTGAAGGTTTCTTACATTTAATTCAGCTGGAAGATTTGAATACATAAATCTGCTTTCCGTGTGACACAATATTAATATATTGCCATTCTAATTTGAGCATAATGTGTTTGTTTGTTTTTTTTTTCAGGTTCAGCCCTTGATGTTATATGTACAGCATGTTGCACCACGGCCCAAGAGCCTATACATACTTCAGCTGTAACAATGTTAGTAGAAGCTGCGTGCTCTGTAATATAATGTTGGAAATCCGGACTCGGTGATTGTGATTGGCAAAACTGAATTGATAAATAATACCATAATAACAACCCTCTTGCACAATACTCAGATAATATTTTATAAAACAATGTAGGTGATGAGGAAATAAATAATATGAACTAAAAATATTTTTTTATTTGTTTAATTTAAGCCTACATGCCCCCAGAGGGTATCAAAAGTGTGTAAAATATGCCATGCTTCTGATGAACCGTGAATGCTCAACAGTGCGCCTCTGTCTGTCTCTTCGGGGAATACGTACGACGTACGTATATATAGAAAATACATAAAATCTGAAGGGTACTCTTAGAGGATGTAAATACTATAACTACATAATTAGGTACCTTTTTACTTATAAAAAATGATATGAATCAAATCTTAAAATAGCCTGATTTAAGTAAAAAATAATCAGATACCTACATAGTGATGAATCTTTAGGGCTTATATATATTAGATAGGTATTTATATCAATAAAAAGCATATTTAAAGCGTAAATGATAGGACTATAAATCTACCTTGAACATTGAAAATCTTTCAATGTTTACTATCAATTATAACCTCAAAATCTCATCGTTTTTTTGGATTGATGCGATATCCCAGCTTGTCCGTTTCATAAATAATATGTCATGAGAATTTATTAATGATTCTAAATATTACAAACATTTTTCCATTGCTGTTGGTTCCAGGGCGAATTATGTATGGGCACAGAACAATGTCCTTTCGTAGTTTTGGCGGCAATAGTACCGGTTGGTCGCCTGTTTTAATTGTTTCTTAACAAGTTTAGAATCCGACTTCTATCAGTCCCAGTGTTTGGTAAATACTGTATCGAACTAATTCAGTACTTTGTCTTCTTTTTGATTTTACTCGAAAAATAGAAAACAAGTTGATAATTTACTAACTTTTGCTCGCAGCTTAGCCCGCGTGAAGGAGTTTTCCGGATTTTTTTTCTGACTTACTTGATATGTATGTATGTATGTATGTTATGACCAAATTATTGGTCATTCTGATGTATAACCAATGTTACTGTAAAGTTTCATCCAAATCCGTTCAGTAGTTTTTTCGTGAAAGAGGAACAAACACACATCCATACATTCATCCTCATAAACTTTAGCATTTATAATATTAGTAGGATAATCATACTCTAAAAACATAAAAACATTATTAAACTTGCTAGTTTTTTTTTATGTTTTTACATATTTATGTTGCTACATATACCATTTATAAATATATTATGATAGGTCTAAACTATATAACTAATTTATTATGTTTGTAAATAATCTCTGGAGCGCTTACACTAATTCTAGTATTTTTCACTAATAAAAACTGCAATGATTTTAAATGGCATAACCATGGTTATGTTTTTGATTTGGTATAACATTCATTCCTGGAATTACAAGCAACAATTAGATAAGCATGTCGTAAGACGTATAAAAGTATTTTTATTTAGAATTGCAGTGTCAATAAGATATCATAGCAAAGTCAAGCAAAATAAACTATTTTGATAAAGAAAAAAGTTTTTATAACGTTTTGACATTGACGAAGGCAAGATTTTATCACACTTCATATTTTTTAAATATAATATGTCTTTGTTACATTCATATTTCTTTTTTTAGTTAAGATTTTTTATGGCAGAGACAAAACGTAAAGGAATTTCGAAATTAATAAAAAAAACTAACAGCACTGAAATAGTAACGCAAAATAAATTTGACTTATTTTTTACAAGGATTCTGAAGGTTAATACAATAAAAATACTTTCTTTATAGACACATGTCACTCTTAATATTAAGTTTTCTAATTTAAGAATATTTTTTATTCATAACCACAAAAAAATACTTTTATAAAAAATGCTTTATACAAATTACATAACAACATAAACTAGCATTTTAGTAAACAAAAGATTGATTATTTTTCATATTATATTTATTGTAGAACGTTTTATTGCATACCATTGGAATTTGGCACCCTAAAAATTTTATTGTGTTAATAATGTATTGTAATAATGGCTATAACACTAACCCTGCTGGGGTGAACGGATAAATAAAAAAGTTTATATGATACAAAAAGATAAAATAATTGAACAAAATATCGAACATTTAAAATTGTAATGACACAAGTGCAAATAAACATTATATTGATATTATAATCCACATTTGAAAAGTTTTACGGAAAGGGGAATCAGCCTGCGTATATCCGGTTCCAACAGGCCGGCATAATTGTGTCAACTGTCGATGGGTAATCACATCCCAGCAGGTGACATATTATTTATTCCCACTCCACTTACAATCAGGTGCAGTGGAATAAGTTTGCCGCACGCGTATAAAAAACGATCAAATTAAAATTCAAACTAATTGCAATGTTACCTTACGAATATAATTAAGCATTATACAAATTACTGCAATTTATTTACAATATTGAGATTAAATAAGGGTTTTTACGTTAGTGTTGGTTTGTATAATTTTACATCAGAGTAATATAAATAACATATTGTTTTTTCCTACAAACTTAGAAACTACACTATGATAAGTATCGTCCAAATATAATGTGGACCAATAGACACGGCACGGACTCGCTAGAATTTTGTCGGCCTGACTTACTCTATTGGTCTGAAGGATATTGTTAGGCAGATATAGATAGCATCATCTTTTTCCCTCAAAAAGTATCACATCTTCATTTCGTCATCGTTGTAGGCGGGGAATAATTTACAATTGCTGGCTATTGTGAGATTGCACACGTCCATTGTTTCAAGATGACGAGCGCAGTATAATATGCAATGACTATTCGAAGTTCTATGTCATAGCTAAAGATTCAGGGTTCGTCTATTAATCACGTGATGTTTTTAGTGACTTTTAACCCCCCTGGTGATATGTGGTGACGTTTTAGACTTATATGAAGATGTAAAAATATTCCCTAAACTGAATGAATGTGGTCTCGTGGCGATTTCGAAAAAATATATTGACGTGTATTGAAATATATTGGTTTAATCTTTATTATATCTGCCCTGTGTAATGATTCATGTGACGCTAATTAAGAACCTACATGCAATAGTTTATTTTAAAAAAATATAATTACATTAAACCAATAACAATTATTGTTTATGAACAATCGGCGATGAAAAATTAAGGGTTTTATATAAGTTAATTCATTTCGGAAAATCCCAAACAGACCCCATTAAAGATCTAAGTTATTTACGTCTATAAATCTAACACTGCAAGAAAATACCGAAATCCGACATCAAAAATTCGACCCAAAAGGGTTAATTCGCGTGGGAAGTAGATCCCCGAGATTTATCACTATAAACATTAACAAAGAACGACCGTTAAAATACTATATACATTTGAGATAATAAATAAAAAATAGAATTGCAAACTTCTTTTGATAGACTTGGCAAAAGTTGGCAATCAATTTATTACAATTAGAATGGTAATATGAATTAACATAAAAATATGTGTGTTGTCATTAAAGTAATTAATGAAATTGATAGATACAAACACAGGCTCTTTATCTAATGACATCGTAGTTAGAGTCGATTATAATCATAACAGTTTCTAAGTAACCTCTAATGATAAGTCTATATGTACCAAGAGTGGGTCTGCTATGAGTCAAAACTTAGTTTATAGTTTTTTAAATGCATCCTTCAAAAAAATAATAAATTATTTATCTGGTCATAATCTTAAAAACGTTTTAATTGGGAAAGTTGACTATTCCTTGTTTGGCATGGCTTCTTATAACATAAAAACGATCAAACACAAATCATATTTGCATTATCTACGTCATTATTATTATTACATTTTGGCTGAGGTAAGAACCTCTGACGTACTCTTTATAAGGATCATATTTTTGTTTATAAATTCGTAATAATGATGTCCGTCAGTTCTTGTTTATTCATGACCTCATGACTTGGCTGCGCAACGGTAGGCATGTCCAATGAGTACTGACGAGTGCAACATATAGTTAAGTAATTGTAAAATGCCTTTTCATTCGATATTTCAATAGAAGAGATGTTAAATATTTGATAGTATTGATGCCTTTTTATGTGGTAATTTTAATAAAAAAACTGATTGTACATGATTTGGTAGATATAGAATCGATATTGGCCCTTCCAGGGACTGGGTATCACACCAGTAATATTCTGAAAAAGATTATCGAAATTTAATTACATTCTTATATCCAGAAGGTTTAGGCATAAAATTCTAATTTGGAATGCAAAGTACATAAATAAAACGGCGGCTGAGAGTCATGAGCTAGTATATTCTAGGAATAGACTACAATGACGAAAAACTAAAGAATTTATCCTCATCGAGTATGAATACCTCGTCTCTCTCCAAATAAGGGAATAAGCAAGTCCCGATTTCGAGGAAATGCGTGGACGGAGACCAACGTAAAAATTTTATTAGTTTCCTTCCTAATGTAGGGCATAATGGTTCACATAATGTACGATGGAAAGTACTCAGTTCATAAAATTCTATCCTCGTATGTTTTTTTATCATTGTATATAATTTTCCATTCTGTAACTTGAAGTATATTCTGTAATGTACCTATGTATTGTATCAAGGAACATGTTTTGTATGTATGCATCGATATAGAATATACGTTAAATATGTTATTAAAAATGTGTTTAGAGTTCAAAATTGTTAAGGTTTTAAAAATATTTTATTTCAAAATCAGGTAGTTTCAAAATTAGTTTTTGGTGTGTGAGAGTTGTAAACATAATTTATGAATTATTATTTGTTTGTACGTGCACGGGAAAGCGCCAACTACACCTGATGGTAAGTGGAGTAGGGTCCAACAGAATATTGACTGACGAGAGATGATTATCCCTCAACAGTCGCCACAATTATGCCGGCCTGTTGGAACCGAATATAAACAGGCTGATCCTGGAACGCGACACTCTTGGGAGAGCCACTATGACGGGTTTTAACACCTTGTATACGGTGGTCGCTATCCGGGCGAATATAAAATATATCCTACCATTAGCAAATGTCACATAATTTACAGGCGGATGTTTTAAAGAATTTCAATCACATCTGTGTTTAGTTTTTTTTTTGTGATTAATATTCCAGTAATAACTCTTCGTAATTAGTTAAAACGTGATTGTGAAGGTCAAATATTTTGGAAAAAGTTTTTTCAAATTAACATATCCAATAATGATTAATGTGATTTTTTCCCGAACAACTAATTTACCTATATTATTTATATTCGTAAAATATTTTTACGAGTGCTTTTAGCAATTTCATTTAATGTTGCCGCTTTTTATGTTTAATTTAGTTAATTATGGGAACTTTGCAGTCTTGATAGATAGCAACCTTTTATGTAAATTAAAATAAGGAATACATTAAAAAAAATTGAAAACCGAATTACAATTTCAAATCATATTATTTACTGGTGGTAGGTCTCTCATATGTAAGAGACCGCCTGAGTAGATTCAACCGCTATGTCTATTTCCACCGCCAAGCAGCAGTATGTAGTCACTGTTGTGTTCATGTTTGAAGGACATTGTAGCCAGTGTAACTACTGGACATAATGAGACTTTAACATCTCATGTCTCGGGATAGCGAGCGCAGTGGAATACCAAAGAATGCTGGGTGCAGTTTCTGCTGTTTATGGGAGGTCGTATCGCGTATCATCAGACGAACGGCGAGCACGTCTCGTCATTCAAAGCAAAAAATAAAAATTAAAAAAAAAACATAGATTTTGCTATATCGATACAAGCTTTAATCTAAGTATATAATTTTATACTCAAAAACCATAAATACATAAAATTTGACCGGTCTTATACTTTTTTATTTGTTTAACAGTGTTTTATTGAACTATAAAAAATGAACATCACTTTTACGAGCAGTCATGTCAATCAAGCAGATAAGCATTTTTAATGTGACATCATTCAGTATAATATTTTTTTAGTGTATTATAAAAAATGTAGGAATGCAACGGAACTTGGGAAATACCAACACTTTATTATTTTATAACGTTTAAAAATGTTATACAGACTTGTAAGTCATTATAATTCAATCAGAGTTTCGCGTGATTTCGACCAGATTTCTGGAAAAAGATTTATAAATTGTTATTTGGGATTTATTGACATTATCAATTATATACAAACCTGTGGCGAAAGGTGAAATTTTTCTAAAGAGAATCAAACGCAACATATACGTACTAAAACGCATAAATGTGATCTACAAATCGTTCTAATAAAAATTACATTCTTTCATAAACAGTACAAAATGGTTAGGAATCGGGATATATGCAGTGTATGCACCCTTTGTCGCTGATATAAACACATTTATGTCACTTAAATATTAGTAAAATGATAACTGGTAAAGCGATAAACATTTGATCTAATATAAAATTTTTCGCCAGAAGCCTTTTTGTGTATTTTCTTACCACATAAGAACTAGACAAACGATAACCACAAGATCTACTCGGAAACAATAGCAAGATCACTCAAGAGCCTGTTACACAACTTTTGAATAAATTCTACTAAAAGTAAAGCGGACCAAACACCAAAGTCTGACGCTAATCTATTCTCCCACATCCCTATCTACATTAGCTGTTTACGAAAACTATATATAAAAATAACTTGAAACTTGTGAAACAGGGCCTATAATTTACAAATCACTTTGTAGAACTACAAATGCTGGACACTTGAGATAGTAAACATTTGATCCTGCTTAGCAATAACATTACCTTCTATGAAAACAGTATGCATGGTACTCCCATTTAAAAGACCAATCTCCCTTTCTTCCAAAAAGAACGAAATTCACACCGCTCTAAAGAAGCGTCTTGTCTTTTGTATAAATTTTATCCCTAATTTAAAATGTCCATAGTTATATAAGTAATTTTAATAGTTGTTTAGAAATAATAATTATTCTTATTCTTTGTTTTGACGTATCATAAGTGCAACTTTGTTCGCCTACGTGATAAATAAAGTATTTTATTTTTTTAATTTTTATTTTAAGCAGCATCCTGCTAGCCTAAATATTAAAAGACTAGAATAAATATCTCATTGAGCTATTAGGTCAATATTCGCATTTCATAAGAATAACACGTTATTTGTAATGTATACAGTCGACCGGCGCCAACTCAGCCGTCGCGCCAAATATTTGGATGACCAACGAGTTTTGACATATTTTAAGGTCTCGATGTGTATCTATCTGATAAACAACGTAAAAACCACCGCTAGAACCTTCCATCTCTGATTTGTTGTTGTCGCCGTGTGTTTTGTTTTATGCATATAAAACAATATTGCATTTTCTCGTGGATATATTATTGAATATATTGATGAAGGATTGGATTCACCGTTCTCCGTTATTGTGAGCCACAGAATGGCCAGTCCCGAATGTAAGCTTTCTCCAATGATTTCCAAACCAACTCCAGGAATGGTCAGGATTTATTTTTTGAGGACTTGTCCATCTTGCAGGTTGGTATCCAACACTGCGCTGGTGTTCTATTTATTCAAGTTAAGTAGTTGATATCGCCTCTGGGGGTTAACATTGTTGCTAATTATGAAATTATACGCCTTACATCATACTCGCTAATGCTATTGCACAAGATATTGGTTTTCTTAGCTGTGTAGTCATCAAGAAACAGCAAATCTATCTAGGAATGATAACATTTCCTTGCGTCAAGCGTCACTGGAAATCAAATTTAGTAAAACAGCAACCAACAAATAAACAATAAAGAGATAACATGAAGGTAATAAAAATCACCTAAAATTCCCACATCCGTGAAGCCGGCTGAGTAATGCGGTCTAAACAAAAGAGATCAACAAAACACTAATTTACATCTGGATCCTATCAGCGAGATGGTTACATCAACATTTGCATAATAAAATGAACAGACGGACCTTAATCGTGGAATTCAAAAACAACATTCCGTGCCGGCGCCAAAATACCTTGTTTATTGTTGAAGTGTGTGTGTTCGAATAATAGTTATGGTACAAAATGGGCCTTTGTGGTCTTTAAAAGATTATAATCTCTAATTGCTGAATTCCAACCAGTTACGCGCGTTGCTATCGAAAGTCAGAAATAAAATATATAAGGTACTCTGAAAGATTTTTCTGGTGGTAGAATATTTTATATCAAGGTGTTAAAACCTGCCATAGTGGCTCACGTAAGTGTGTCGCGTTCCGGGATCAGCCTGTGTATATCCGGTTCTAACAGACCGGCATAATTGTGTTAATTGCTGGGGGGTAATCATCTCTCATCAGTCGACATTTTATTGGACCACACTGCAACTATCAGCAGGTGCAGTGAGGTCACTTTGCATTTCACGTATAAAAACAAAGATTTTAAGAGATCAAGCGTGAGTAAAATAAAAGCAATATTTTTTTTAAGTTATCCGGAACCACTGTGACTTACAAATAAAGCCAAACATAGCGAACTAACGAGATGTAAATTCTCGAAAAACTGGTTCCTAATTTGCCCGCGATACCCTAAAACGTAAAAGTCATCCATATAATATTTTACGATTATTAGTATAATGTGGATGGAATCCGACGGATTGCCTTATTTTGATCATTTTTTAACAACATTGAATATTTTTGCAATAAATCGTCTGAACGTAAGTTAGATATAATAAAATAGACAGTGGCGCCTGGATATCAATAGTTATGTAAATTTATAATTCGTATGCCAATTTAAAAAATTTATTAATACAATTTTTGTCTGTTGTTAATTTTTTTCCTTTGAACAAACGTGACTATCAAGTATTATGAGAGTATCGAATCGTGTTTACATATTATTGTTTCGTGCTTTGCGTCCGGGAATTCCTCGTCTGCTGAATATTTAATCAGCAAAACAAAGGAGATGTTTTTGTTGTTTAGCATATAATATTATGTGATTGGAAACATAATAAAAATAATTAAGCTTCTAGGTCAGTTGGTAATGTGCGTAAATCCGTAAATTCTTTGAAGAGTGACTACGTCTTAATTAGAATTTCAGAAATGTAAGACACGACTTCTTTCAAAGGTACCCAAGGATTCATACTCTGTATTGTAGATGCTTCTGCCAAATAATAAAGACTAACCATATACTTGAAAAGAGTGCATCAACTCATAATAGAAGGTGTAGGTTAGTTCAATTTGTCTTAGTAACAATATTCTATAACAAGGTTGATATGCAAACCAAAATAAGAATGGAAATTTGTCTATTTTCAGAATGCTCTGTGATAATACAGTAACTGCCGGCCTATTCAAAAAACTTGTTTAAAATATAGGCCAATTTTGGTCAAAGAATAAATTTAAAATCCTAAGGAGCTGTTGTTTCCTTATAAAAAGTAATATAATCAATAAAATTAAATCGGTGGACCCCTACATCGTTTACTCTGTATATTTTAATAATTTCAATGTTTAATGTGACTATTAAAATATCTGTGTCAAATATTTTTTTGGTCTTGCTGCCCACAATGTCAACATCTTAGTATTATGTATCCACCTAATAATTTAAAACTACCACTAACCTGTAATATGTACTATCTCATTGCTGAGCACGAGTCTCCTCTACTACTGAGAGGGTTTAGGCCTAAGTCCACCTCGCTGGCCTATGAAGAAATTTCAAATATAAGGTGTCCTAACGATGATTGTTTACATTTTATTGTTTTTATTTTTATATAAATGCTGTCTCACACCTGTGATTTGTGAGTAGACTCGTCCATATATGTTGTAATTTAAAAGCATGTTTAGTCTTTTAACTTAGTGTGTCATTAAATAAATATATTTCCTTCAGCCTTAAAGCGAAGATTATAATAAACAATACATACATAAATTGAAAAGTTAGAGGTATTAAATTGGGTTTGATACCTGCGTACCTTCGTCCTGACTGTATGTTCCATTCTAAACCTAGTTATCGTGCGGTTATACAACTCAACCAACTGCATTGTATGATTATTTTTCCCTGCTTCGGCACAAATGAAAAAAGGATGGTTCATCATATTTTTTCTGAATTCATTAATTCATGATACATTTATATTCGTTATGATATTCTCAAAATATCTGTTATGTAATATTTTTAAATTAAAGCTTTTGAATTGGCATTTCATTAAAGGAAGGATTTGTTTTCCAATGAAGTTGAAATAAATTCTTAAAATTGATTAAATTACGTATGCACTCATAAAACAAAGCGAGGACTTATTTACGTTTTAATGTTAACATTAATAATTTAGTATATTTTGCATAATGATTTCTTGTGTTTACGCGGATGCTAGACATTAAAATAAAACTATTTTTTTTAACTTCATCGCGATTTTAATATTATAATTTTGTCCCGTTTTGTTTTCGTTCATTAGAAACGTGGAAACAAATATATATAAAATGAAATCAGAAAAATTGTTTTATTTCAATTGGAATATTTTCTTGAGACTTAAAATTGCCTTTTCGATTCGCAATCTCATCAATTTTGTTCGTTAAAATTGCGCAAAGCATACACAACTCCTGTAGCATTTATATACAATTAACATGTTCTATTGCATTTAACATGTTCTATACTAATACACTACTTTACTAGCCTTCCTATTTTTATGACCCTTATAACCGTTGTACTTACACTACCTCACAATATATTCATCCATAATTTCCGTTAACAATGATTTGCAAAGAAAACTTCGGAAAGTCAGACACATCCTCAAGACAGATCTTGAATCGGAGTTCTGTCTTGGCCATCCATGTATAAGCAAGTATGTCTGTCTACCAAATTGCATCACTCTTGAAGGTTTGCTGTATCTTTCCAGCCGCTCCACTTCATTCTGTTTACCACTCCAATTAGGATGAGGTCACTTTCTTAATAATATAACCTTAACATACATCGTTACCTGCCCAGCAGCCACGAAATTGGCTCAGCAAGCCCATAATAGGCTGTCAATGTTGCAATGACGAGTCCAAATTCCTCGAAAGGATTACGTACGGTAAACTACGACGCATATTTGTTACAAATATACAAATGGGAATAGGTATGTTTGCTCGTTTAGTATTACTATACACACACAAACATGACGCATTTATCCCCGAAGGGGTACGCAGAGGCACAACCAAGGCCCGCTCTTTTCGTCAAGTATGTAGTCCATCCCATGCTGTGATAGGGGGTTAGCCTGTCGCTATATCAGACACATATCAGGCACAAATTCAAGACTCCAGACTGATACTGAGCAGAAAAACCCGAAAATCATTTTGCCCGACCCGGGTTTCGAACCCAGGACCTCAGAGCGCTGCCGTGCAGTAGAACTACATAACCGAGGCAGTCAACAAAAATACAATTAATGTATTCAGTAGGTATGTTTGCTCGTTTAGTATTATTACACGAGGAATGTAACTCTATTACCTATTACTGAACGTTAAGTCATGACTACAACGTATATTTAGGTCGCGAAACCAATTTTCCAAAAAATAAATGGCGATTAGATAAAAAAATTATAAATTTTTCAACTAAATAATAGAGATAATTGAAGAATGAAAAGGTCTATACAGCGATAGTTCTAGAAGAATCAATAATAGGTTCTAATTACCAGTCTTAAAGGAGTAGAGATTACATAACAGGAAGAAACGATTTTCTTTGATGCAGTGCTAAAACTCTATTCGACTCTATTTGTGCTGATTATAGATAAATAGCTTTTACCCGCGGCTCCGCCCGCGTTAAACAGTTTTTTAGGCTAAAGTTTTCCGTTATAAAAGTAGTAGTTTCCCGGGAGCCTCTCAAACTGTCTCCATACCAAATTTCATCTTAATACGTTGGGTAGTTTTTGAGTTTAACACGTTCAGGCAGACAGATGCAGCGGAGGACTTTGTTTTATAATATATTTTTTAGAACTTTTTAAGAGGAATAATCCCGTCATACATCATTGTTGCATAACTTTAACCGTTTACGCAGCGCACGCAACGGAAGCTCTCAAAACTAATAATCTTTCCCCGTTTTTGCAACATGTTTCATTACTGCTCCGCTCCGATTGGTCATAGCGTGATGATATATAGCCTATAGCACTCCAGGAACAAAGGGCTATCCAACACAAAAAGATTTTTTCAGTTCAAACACGGTAGTTCCTGAGATTAGCCATTACTGCTCCGCTCCTATTAGTCATAGCGTGATGATATATAGCCTATAGCACTCCAGGAACAAAGTGCTATCCAACACAAAAATATTTTTTTCAGAACGATCTGATAGTTCCTGAGATTAGCCATTACTGCTCCGCTCCTATTGGTCATAGCGTGATGATATATACCCCATAGCACTACACTAATAAAGAGCTATCCAACACAAAAAGAATTTTTCAGTTCGAACCGGTAGTTCCTGAGATTAGTCATTACTGCTCCGCTCCTATTGGTCATAGCGTGATGATATATAGCCTATAGCACTCCACGAATAAAGGGCTATCCAACACAAAAAGAATTTTTCAGTTTGGACCGGTAGTTCCTGAGATTACTCATTACTGCCCCGCTCCTATTGGTCATAGCGTGATGATATATAGCCTATAGCACTCCACGAATAAAGGGCTATCCAACACAAAAGAATTTTTCAGTTTGGACCGGTAGTTCCTGAGATTAGCCATTACTGCCCCGCTCCTATTGGGTATAGCGTGATGATATATAGCCTATAGCACTCCACGAACAAAGGGCTATCCAACGCAAAAAGAATTTTTCAATTTGGACTGGTAGTTCCTGAGATTAGCGCGTTCAAACAAACAAACAAACAAACAAACTCTTCAGCTTTATATAATAGTATAGATATAACTAGGTGCATGTCTCTATCTTTTTCGGATAATTTCCTAAAATGAACATCACTTTATACTAGTCAAAGACTTACTTGCCCGTCCTTCTCTAGTAACAACTGCTTTCTCAACTGGTGATAGAGTAATAATTTGACTGAATGTAAATAATATTTAACATTTTAGAGACTTTAATAGTTTCATTTCATTTACTAACCAGCTTAAATTTTTAACTAGTGCCGCATATATCACAATGTAAAAATGTTTTTGCAATAGGATCTATGTTGTTTAATTAAATAATTTCACCTTTGTCAAACTTAACACGATGGCAGCGATAACCTAGTTAGGTGTGGAATAGACTGCCGAGACGAATGTCCGCAGCTTCAAGGGCACACATTTCGGACTTCTAAAATGATGTGTGCAGTTTTTTGGGAATTATCGCTTGTTTTAACGGTAAAGGTAAACATTGTGAGAAACCCTACATGCCTGAGAAATTCTCTATAGGGATTTTGAGGGTGTGTGAAGTCTACCAATCCGCACTAGGCCAGCGTGATGGATAAAAGCCTAATCCCTCTCAGTAGTAGAGGAGGCTCGTCTCCAGCAGTAAGACAATATATAATACAGGGCTGGTATTATTAACTTAGCATCTAGCTTACAACAAATAAATACCGGCTTTACAGGTGTTAATTCGGTTTTTTCGCATCTATTTCCAACACAATAATCTTGTCACAAATTTCGAACAAAATTTAAATATTAATAAGAACCTGGACCAATTATTCTCAAGGTCGGCTAGGATTCTCCTAATTTATGACTCATCTTATATTAGTAATAATATAGATTGCGGTAGAATATCCTTATAATTCCGACTTCATCCACTACTCCTTCACTATCTTTACTAATTTAAAACAACTCTTGCACTGTCCAATCTGTACTAATATAGAATATGCTACCCTCAGAAATCAGGACATCCACTAACAGATTCAGTTTCAAATCCAAATTTCGGATGCTTTTCGCTAATAGTTTAGCAGATTTACAACTACAATAGTCTCAGGAAATATTATAATATTATTTTTTTCTAAGGAAAGGTTACAGACTCATTTTTGACGTTTACACGCGACCAGTATTTATGCTATTTAGTTCAAATATAGAATAACGAGTCGCTGTTCACGAGTCGTTCAAATATCCATATTAAGGCGATACCTCAAGGTAATTTCGTCATATTAAATTTTAAAGGCCGAAATATCCATGATTATTAATTATTTTTACGTTTTTCTTTCAACTGCGAGAACTAATCACTAACTAGAGGTGAATTTAAATTCTTTACTTGCCAATACTTGTTTAGTTACCCAGATTAAAGGTGAAACAAAATGTATGAAAATGGACCTTGAGGTATCGCCTTAAATGAACTTAAACCAAACTATTACTTAACGTATATTATAATGCAAAAATACGTGGTAGCCACTCTGATCTCTCAAACAATTGCTCGGATATGGAATTATGTTACTTTTATTCCGGATCGAACTGTGGGTGGAACCATACGCAAGATCTGGTTTTATATAAATGTTACTAAGAATTCCAAAAGGATTTTCAACTATTTACAAACAATACGATGGTTTACCTGATCTTATGTGCTCCGAGGAACAATTTTCTTTAAAATATTAAATAAGCTAGCAGTAGCGAAGCGTCAATACAATCTGATTCCTACCGGCTTTCCTTTTTAGGTTTATTTACGTTTGTCTCAGTTTATTTTTTCTATTCTATTGGCCGCGATACGTTAACGAAGGCTGTTTTTTTGCCTCGAGTTACCTTTTGAAATATTACACCCTTCGCCATTGTAAGCTTTCATTGTGCTTGTCCATCATGAATCTTTAGACACAAAATGTAGTCTCAAAATTTCAACATTGGATAGATTATCCGTCAAATCGGAACACTGTAGTTTTACACTACCGTAGCAACAAGCCTTTAATCTAATTTAATGGACACAAGAGCAAAGTTCATTAAATTTAGCAAGGTATTGATAAATTATATTAACAACCGCAATGCCGTTATTTAAAAATACGATTTCAATTCTATGAAGTCATGACGTAATATACAATATTGTGTTGGTGTATTTTTAACCTTATGCGCTAGTTATTAGGGATTTTTTATTTTCCACAACATTTTTCCTCACCTTGATGAATGTCTGTCACGGATCAATGACTCAGTAAATAAAAACGCGCATCCTTTTGACGTCACAACTCAAAGGTATCTTAGAAAACCCGCATTCGGTACTGTTTGTGAATAATATAAGTAAGGTATGTTATTCCTCGGCTTTGTGTGAACCTGTCATGATTCTTCCCCGCCTTGTGAATTGCGGGCCTTTCAAGAATTGAATTGAATTCCACGGCATCTCCTGTCTGTAATAAAAAGCGACTGATAGGGACATTCGGGGATAGCAAGGGTGGCGGTAATGGGCCGATCGGTCGATAGTGTGTAGTGGAAGGTAGGCATCATGATACCGTTGACGCTAAGAGCGTCCTTCGTTGCGAGGGGACATCTGAGCCCCAAACAGGAGACGGGCTGCACTAGGCGGCACCGCACAGGGACGGCTGCGGCCGACAACTTAGACACATCGTCGTAGGAAACCCGTAGCCGTCTCTAATGCGCCGAAGAGGGCCACCGCGGACTTTTCGTTAGTATTCCGTGCGTAGAGTGTATAGATTCTTCTGCTATTTTTCATGTCCTTTTCCAAAGTGGGGTCGGTAAACACTTTTTCAGGCAGAAGAAAGTGGCTAAGTTTTATGACGAGCCACACTCTGGGCCATGCAGGTGAGGATAAATGGTTCAAAAAACCATGATTTATGATCACGGTTTTTTGTGTAAAATGAAAACAATATAAAATGTAAACAGTAACATTACCATACAAAAGTGGCAATTATTCATAGTTCCTCCTTTATAAATCTTTCGAGTTTGTCGGATATGTTTATTGAAAAAGACATGGACAGTGATGGTGAGCCAACCTATTTTGTATACCTTCATCACCCTGAGACATCAAATGGTTAATCTCAAGGTTTAAACCAGATCATAACAATGCTTCCACTGCTGCTTGGCAGCACGTAAATGTACTTTAATACCTACGACGTCAGACACATATGAGACACCCGTGATCTAGATTTTTCAATCAGAAACCTCGGGGAATTTACTCATTTTGTCATAGAACTACCGACCTATAAGTCAGTTGTAATAAGTTCGAAATGAGTGTGCTTTAATGACATATATAGCAATTATAATGCAGCTGTCAAAATATAAGAATGACGAAAAGAAGTGTCATTGAGTAGTTTGTACTGCAAACCTTAGAGTGATATTGTAATATCCGTCCGGTATTACTGTATTATATACTGTCCCAATGCTGGGCAGGGGTCTCCTCTACTACTGAAAGGGATTAGGCCTTAGTCCACCACGCTGGCCTAGAGCGAATTGGTAGTCTTCACACACTCTCAAAAATCCTGTAGAGAACTTCCCAGGTATGCAGATTTCCTCAAGATGGTTTCTTTCACCGTTGAGTGGTGTTCCTATTATATTTATTATTTTCTTCTTACCATTTTCATATAACAAGAGACATGTATTGTATCGTTTTGATCTAGGATTGAAATAATAAAATCACATCCACTATAAATTATTTTAACTTTAATACCAGCATTTACTAATATCACCATTAAATTATCCTTACATATATTATTATCTACATTAAAATGTATAAAATAGCATTATAATTTCAATTCAAATACATCTCCTTCAACACCTTTCTCAGTATCTTTCCCGACGGGTTTTTCGGTATGCTATCTACAAACTGCACTTGCTTTATTTTCTTGTACGAAGCAACTTTGTTGCTCACAAAACTGATTAACTGTTCGTCTGTTACTGTTGCTCCTTGTTTTAAAATAACAAATGCTTTTGGAGCTTCTCCTGTTACGCGATCCGGTATGCCCATAACTGCTACATCGAAGACGTCCGGATGTTCTTTGATAACGGCTTCTAGTTCTGCCGGTGGTACTTGGAAGCCTTTAACCTGAAAGATTAGTGTTGATTTTATAAGAAAACATGTAATGATAACATAATGTCCCTTTTATTCATGATTTGGTCTATAATCATTATTTGGACGTATTGAACAACTTAAGGAGTTTGCAGATTTTAGTTTGTTTATTATTATTATTGTTTTAGAATAACTGTTTTATTTGTCTATAATTTGCATTATCAGCTACTCATGAGTTTTTGACTCTCATTATAGGTATCCCAAGATACAGGCATAGCCTAGTTTGGGGACCCCTGACAATAATTGAAATGCTTAAACTCATCTATGCCAATTACTGTTTATGTACTTCGTAATGTTATTATTTCTGTGTTCTCTTTGTTGCAATAAATTTAAGTTATTATTACTTATCTGAACCATTTTCAGATATCTGACTACAGGCTTTGATGCCAAAAAGTGAAAAAAGGTCTGTGTGTTGTGTATTCACGAAAAAATTTCGAAAATTGAAAATGATTTACTATATCATCTACAATTTTTTATGGCACACCACATTTACGAAATAAACTATAACGAAAATTAAATTTAAATCTAAAATTAATAAAACAAAATTCGTAATATGCTAAATTAAATTGAAACGGGCCATACATGTATTCAAAATTAGTATTGATCGTAAAAATAACTAGAATTTAGAGGGCTAGGTTAGATATCGTACGAACAAAAATATTATGATGAAACCCGTAGTTTTAACGAGAAACGCCTACAAAAATATTAAACCAATCTTACAACATTGCTTATTTTACGAAGTACACCTACCTAATATATATTGGCATACAAGATTCTTATATCAATATACTCATAGTTCAAATTTGAACTTTATTAACTTGTAATAATTACCTTAATAAGTTCCTTAAGTCTATCAACTATCCACACCAATCCTTCGTCGTTGACTTTAGCAAGATCACCTGTTTTGTACCATCCGTCAACAAAGGATTCCTTGTTCGCCTCAGGGTTATCTTTGTACTGTTTCATCACATTGGGTCCTTTGATTAACAATTCTCCGACCTGCAACGTTTATTTAACCTTGATATCTTGAGGTTGGATATAGGGATGGAAATCAGTTGTTGATAGAGGACTATTATAATAATTTTAGTGGTTCACGTACACGGAGGTTAAAAAAATATACGGTATCGACGGGTGAGATACGTAAACAAAGAAAATTAGTAGTTTGATCAAGTAGAATACAATAAAGATTGTTATAAAGCGGTTAACAGTGAAGGAAAACATCGTGAGGAAACCTGCACATCTGAGAGGTTCTCTATAGGAATTTCGAAGGTGTGTGAAGTCTACCAATCCGCACTAGGCCAGCGTGGTGGACTAAGGCCTAATCCCTCTCAGTAGTAGAGGAGGCCCGTGCTCAGCAGTGGGCAAGTATATAATACAGGGCTGATATTATTAATTTTAATCGGGTAGCAGTGGCAAAGGGTCTAACTAACCCGATTGCTGCTGGCTTCCTTTTCGTAACTTATGTAAAATTTAATTATCATTGGAACTATTTACAGACCGCATTATTGCACATTAGTAATACCCTTATCTTATGTCGGGTTCGTTTTCGAAAAAAATTACCCTCCGCCACTGATACAATATAGATAATAAAAAAGTGGGTATCTATTTGTTAACTGTTTTTTTTTCTGATTATGGTATAAAGGCATATAAACATATATGTATAATATCTTCACTTACACACTCGTTTTTTTTAATTATTTATAAGTATAAAGTACATATAATAATGTAACAAATAATGGCTTAGTCTAACATATTATACTCTATCACGGTTATTTTGTAATTTTTTCAACTTTTATACGATATCAAGGTCTTAAGGAAAGCCAGGACGGGTCATTTAGTAACCTCACTTCACATATCAGATAGCCTTACCTCGTCTGGTCCCAAATTATTGAAATGACTGTCAATAACCCTCGCTTTCATATTCGGTAGAAGATATCCAACAGATTCATAGTTTTCTATATCAGTTGGCATTATTGTGACCAAAGGGCCGCCTTCTGTCATACCGTAGCCTTGTCTGAAAGGAAAGTTCCTCTGAAATGTAACAATAAAATAAAAGATTATTATGTTTTAATATATTTCAACAGTGAAATTACGTACACGATGACTCATCAATATATTTAACGATTTATTTATTTTAGCGCCATCTTTTCATTTTCTTTCGCACTACGCTTCAAACGTGACTATTCTCAAATAAACTCAAGTCAGAACTCTATAGGGAACATGCACAAAGTATAGATGGCAGTACAATACTGACACAAGAACCACAGTATAGATAAAAGAGACTTCCTGCACCTATAGTTTATACGTAATTTTATATATAACATAAGTTATAAAACACATGTGGTTTTCGAACAATTACTTATTATAAATAGATAGCATGGCTAAATATGTTTTTTTTAATGGGGGCCAGTTATTTGGATATTTAGAGCAAAAATATAAGATAAAGTTCAATTCATTACAGTTTTTTTTTTAAAGATTACATTACAAGACATTTTTAAATTCTTCTGGAACTCATACTTATTTATAACGTTTATTAAATTTTGTCGGTTGCCATATACCTAACCGTCGAATGTAAGTACATAGATACTATTCTTTTGATCATAATAAAATTTGATACTATTTGATTTATTTACTTTTATGTGTTGGAACATCCAGATATATACAATACATTATCAACATTTAAATGTTATTTTCACTTTAATATGAATATTTTACGACAATACCAATTATAAGGGTAGAAGATTCAGATAACGCCGCTAGATGACAGAGCTTCCGTCGTGCACGCCCTCTATATACTTAGAAGTGCTTTAATAAATTATTAAATAAATGAAATTTAATTATGTAAGGCATTTGAAAATTACCACAAGATACTCACCTGCGCTTTGTCGAACATTTTTTGTATATCAGCAGATGGCAGCGGGGCAGCGCCTGACAGCATCAGCTTAACATGTTCCAGATGTTTCGGCTTTACTTCAGAGTATGAGCCTAAGTACAAAACTAAAAAAAACGGTATTTTTTGTGATCAAGTGGACAGACGACTTGATACAGTTAGCAGGGACACTTCACTTACTACCAGGTGCAGTGGCAGCCCCGGATCTAAGGGGAGGCTAGCCAGGGCCCACGCTCCGGATGGTGAATTCAGAGGGCGGCAAATTCAAACGTGGCAGATGAATACATAACTCATCATTAACGCGACTTTGACTACGGAGACATACAATACATTTAATACTAAAATTATTTCTCGCGGGGCGCAAAATGATGATGTAGATGACAAACGTAAAAATAAAGGTCGGTGGGGGCGGCATTCCTCAGATTTTGCCCGAAAAAATTCAAGATCCGGGGCTGTGCAGTGACGACACTATGCTGAGCACGTATAAAAAAATCAGCAGTGAACTTCATTTGGTTGATAGCTTCAACCTTGTTTACTTTTGCAAACAAGGCTGTGGGGGGTAGTTTAAAAATTACTAAAATTCTCCTTACGTGACACTTGAGCAATCTAATAGCAATTTCACTCATAAGCTTTACTGAACTCACTCATAGGTGGCGCTAGGTACATTAAGTCGATTTTGTAGTTTAACAAAGTGTTAAGAAATGATTCTGGTTGGAACTTCGGCAGCGTGACCAGCTGGAGGCCCGCCGACATCTTGTGTAACATTTGTAAGCTGAATGCGTACGCGTGGAACATTGGCAACACTACCAACGTTGTGTCTTGGTGAGATTCTGAAATTAAATAAATTAATGTTACTAAGAATGTGCTTTAGAAGCTGTTACTTTTAAGGGAATTTTAGCAGCTAGATATTTTTGCCTACCTTAAAGTATGAGGCTATCTAGATATTTTTGTAGCTAAGTTTGAAATATGTAGCGAACAGTGATCATACTTAAAGGTCATATATTTTAATGTAATGAGGCATAATATAGGTACAATTAGCTAGCACAAGGGTACCTACACTTTGGGAGCCCCTTTACGCTTTTTTGAGATTTACTTTTCCTTTTACCATTATTTTATTTTGATCTCTGTCCCTTGCGTACCACTATTAAAACGAAGCGGCCATGTTCTATGGTCGATGTTCATGGGCTCCTTTTGCCGCATTTAGCCCGTAGCAAGTCATGTCATTGTGTGTAACGAAGCGGCTATGTGTTACTATTAAAATAATGTATTCTGTATATTAAGCATATAAATTACAGCTGACTGACCGAGACTGCCTCGGCGGCGTAGTTGTACTGCATGCTCGGTACGACAGCGCTCTGAGGTCCTGGGTTCGAATTCCGGGTCGAGCAAAGTGATATTTTGGTTTTTCTACTCAGTATCAGCTCGGAGTCTGGAATTTGTGGCCGATATGGCGATAGGCTCGCCCCCTATCACATCATGGGACGTAACACACTTGGCGAAAAGTGGGTGCCTTGGTTGCGCCTCTGCGTTCCCCTTCGAGGATAAATGCGTGATGTTGTGTCGTGTGTGTTGTAAATTACAGCTTAATTATTACAGAAACAAAAATCCAGGTGTTGAGCCAGCCTGACGAACACGAGCGCGCAGCTAGCATACTTTTCGGTATGTCATATAAAAAAATATTAAGAACCGTTTTAAGAGTAACCATAGAATATTCTAAATCTCCTATATTTTAACATATTTTTTTAGAAGTCGTTTAATATTATATTATAAATAAAACTTGGAAAAATTAATTATTTGTATTTTAAATCTTATTTTATATCTGTCAATATATGTATTACATACTTATAATGTTTATATTTTTTAAATGTTATTATTGTGTATTATTATGTATGTTGTTTATTTAATTATAAATAAACACACACCGACTTCTGCATATAAAAGATTTCATCTACGGGTGTCTGGGAAAGATCACTCTTAGCGATAAGTCCACCTATTGTTGCATTATTTATAGTTCATTCTACGTTTTTGTTTACTTATGTGGTGTTTAATAACGACTTACCTATCTAAAAACAATGCAAATTTTAACTGCTTCCGTAATTATTTATGATCAAGAGAAGTAGAAGAACGATAGCGTATAACGTACAAGACGATACTTATATCATGTTTTGAATCATAGAATAATCCAAATTTGTTATTAAGCTATAACATATATTTTTTAAGATCAAAATTATGGATATATTATCATCGGCAAAAATGTCATTAAAAGGTTGTTTTGAAATATCCAAACCCAAATTCTCCAACACAATGATGACGCTGACCTTTAGTCAATGGATAATAATATAATTGACCAATTACTTCCAAGAAGGCTATTAACCACAAACTTATTATTCATAAAAATATAACTTCGATTTTAAAATCTTGTTGGCCTTCAATGATCAGTTATTATTTACTATTATATCCAACACAATGGAGGACACAATCCTTTTTTATAACGGCTGTCTTTTAATTGTGCAAACGCAATAGATGAAAATACACGTCTACATTTACATGATAAGTTTGTATATCGGCTATTGAAAAGCTAATTGACTTAATCGACATTTTTTGTGATACTCAGTTTTATTCTTATTTAAAATCAGCACGATTTTCTATTGAAATAAAAACTATTTAACGGATTTTATCACGGTTTTTTATATTATTATTTTCTCCCGACGTTTCGAAGACTTCGCAGCCTTCATGGTCATGGGGGGGACTGAGGTGTTGTTCATCCGTAAAGTCAAAGTTACAATATCTACCTACATTTTTCAAATATACAACTTTTTAAATTTTAGCTGTTGATGGTCCGATCGACCGTCGAAACGTCGGGAGAAAATAATAATATAAAAAACCGCGATAAAATCCGTTAAATAGTTTTATTTCAATGTCTAACATTCGCGTAAATATAAGAAATCATTACAATTTTTTTTTATTTTTAAGACAGTTAATTTTTTCGGAAATAATGTCGCTTAAAGTAGTTAGCTTTTCAACCATCGATATTTAAATATGTTTGTTTTAAGGAGTAAGCTTTAGATCTATTATCTATGTAAATAATGGCATGGAATAGTTTAGACGTAATCTTTAATCTTTTTGAGGAAAATGTATTCTCGAAACACATTGATATTCTAAATCTGAATAGCATCGATATATTATGCGCACAACGTACTAAGTTTTGGCGTTCCGAAAATTCACTGTGTTCAACTGAATTGAACAGCAATCTATACAACTGCTTTAGTATCGTCAATATTGACAGCTTGTGGTTGTACCTATAAGGAGTGGCGCTTATAATATAAGAACTCGAGTCTAAGTGTAAACCTGGATGTGAATAATATATAATATATTAGTTAAATAAGTAAAATTGTTTGTTGTTCAACCCTCTTATTCATAGACGTTTTTTATCTAAGGACGGAGCAAATCTGTGATAACAAGTCTGTTTCCCAGTGCTGACAGCATCGCAGCCTTCGCAGTGCGTAGCCATAGGGCCGTTGTGATTAGCTAATACTGAGATACAACAACATTAGCAAATCACAACGGCTTAAAAATAAAAATTCAAGATCCGGGACTGCTATCTGCATGATATTCATAGAAAAATTTTAGTGAGGCCTTTGCCCACCATTGGGACATTAGAGGTTGATACAATACAATCTGCCAGGGAATGCATTTTTTCTTTATTTAAGGAGCTTGGTCGTAATTTCTTGACCATGTCACTGCGTATGTTCGCTTTCCACGGTTCTCGCACACTTCTCAAAAAATCTTTTTTAAATTACTCTAGTCTAGCCCCTACCGACTCAGGAATCAACAAAAACTATTTATGATGCCCACATTGAAACCCAGAGTAAGAGGTCCACTCCGCACACACTCCGACAAAATATGATGTACAGTCTTTAACCACACAGTCGAAGCAATTTGGGGAGTCTAGCGCCCGCACAAAATATTTAAACAAGGCAACGCATTGTAGAGCTTTTTATTTTGCAATTCTTAATAATATTGCTTCCATTAACACAACCATGGCTATAACCTTATCACTACTGCCGACCAAGTGGATCGACACTGAAAAAGTAATTTTCATCCGTCATTACTAAATACACTTCCAAATTAACCGTACATGCTCCATCGGGATTAAATGGAAGGAACAGGAATCATGTACGGAAAGAAATTATTATGGGTACCACCTGTTCAATGCGTTTTATCCTATCTAAAATTTTTGATTTAAGATATCTTGAAATATCCTTTGTAAATCTTACCTGTGGTATACGAATATTGTCTTAATTCGGTGTCCTGTTGGCAACAGTTAGCAACTACATTAAAATGACTCAGTTCTGCTGGTTTTGGCAATCCTGTCGTACCGCTAGAATACATCAAAAGTGCAACGTCTTCATGACTTCTTTTCACTTCATTCAAAACAGTCAGATCAATATGGACTTCATCGATTAGATCTTTGAAAGATATAGTTCCAACTGGGGCTGGTTTTTCAAAATTCATAGCGATGATTTGTATGTCTTTTTTGGCTAGTTCTAATGCTTTTTTTACATTTGGAACTATGTCTGGATGAGTAACGATAAGCTTGGCGCCGGATGAGTCTATTTGTCTTTGAAGTTCATCTGCAAATATTAAAGTACAGTACATAAAACGAATCACATACACTAGTGTTAAGGGCTTGAAGCTACTATGCCTCAGTCCCAATCCTATTATAGAAAAAAAAAAGAAGTATCGTAGAATGTCCTCCATCTCCCTTGATACAAACCATATTCAATTTTTTTTAATGCTTTGAATGATGAAACGTGCTTACCGTTCGTGTGATGGTAAGCGATACAACTGTCCATAAACAATCGAAACACCATCCAACACCTTGAATTACAAAGTATTGTTTGGTATTCCATTGCGCTCGCCATCCTGAGACATGAGATGTTAGGTCTTATTATGTCCAGTAGTTACACTGGCTATAAGGTTTTTCAAACCGCTGCTTGACAGCAGAAATGCTGTAATACCTACCCAGGCGGACTCTCACATATGAGAGACCTAATACCACCAGTATTAAAGATCCTGAAGATGCTATATTACTTACAAGGTGTGTAAACTGGATTCATAGTAGTGACAATGCCACCAGCGGTCATAGTTCCATACACTGCAATGGGAAACTCCGGGCTATTTGGAAGTATTATTGCGACTGTATCGCCATCTTTGATTTTGAACTTGCTTCGTAAATTCGCTCCGAATATTTTAGAGAGCCTGTATACTTCTTCGTAAGTATATTTTCTTTTTGTCACGCCGCATACCTGCAAGTAGTTATAATAATAATATCAGCCCTGTATTATATACTTGCCCACTGCTGAGCACGGGCCTCCTCTACTACTGAGAGGGATTAGGCCTTAGTCCACCACGCTGGCCTAGTGCGGATTGGTAGACTTCACACACCTTCGAAATTCCTATAGAGAACATCTCAGATGTGCAGGTTTCCTCACGATGTTTCCTTTACCGTTTAAAGCAAACGATAAATTCACAAAGAATACACACTTGATTTTAGAAAAGTCAGAGGCGTGTTCTCTTGGGATTTGAACCTGCGGACATTCGTCTTGGTAGCCCGTTCCACACCCAACTAGGCTATCGCCGCTTGCGAATTTTTGACATTGACAAACTAAACAAATAATCGGAAACAATCGTGGAGTAATTTAATTTTAATCGCGTTTTTATTCATTATGTTAATGTTTAAGTTAAAATTTTTAGTATACTTTTAGTGGTAGATATAGATTACTAGCTTGGTTTGTGCGCAAGAGTCCATTTGGTTTGGTCCTGTCAATTTACGTTTTCATATGACCGTGCATTGTGTTCACTGCTATGTTCTGTATATTCTGATTATAAGACCGACTGCCTCGGTGGCCTAGTATTAGGGTATGACTGCAGCACTGAAGTGTCGAGTTCGATAAACGAGTCAGGCAAAGTGATATTGGGATTTTCTTCTCACTATCAGCTCGGAATCTGGAATTGTTGCTCGATATGGCGATAGGCTCGCCGCCTATTTAACCATGGGACGGATTACCCAGTTTACCCTCACTAGTTAGGTGTTTGCCTGTCCTTTCAGAAATAAAACACGTGTGTGTATGTGTGTGCGCGCGCGCGTATGTGTCTGTGTGTAAAATAGACTTCTAAAGGTTGACTTTATCTATATATATAAAAGAAAGTGGTGTTAGTTACACTATTTATAACTCAAGAACGGATGAACCGATTTGGCTGAAAATTGGTGGAGAGGTAGCTTAGAACCAGGGACATAGGATACTCTTATCCCGTTCCCACGGGAACGAGACGTGACATATGACGTGGTATAAGAAAGAGAAATTTGGTATGGAGATAGTATAAGACCCTGGGAAGGTTATAGGCTACTATACCGTGAAAATATATAGTGGAACTTTTATCCCGGAAAACTCGTTCACGCGGGCGAAGCTGCGAGCAAAAGCTTGTTTTAGATAAAGAAAAAGGAATATTTCTATTGAAAATGATATGTAGAAGCGTTTCGAAATTTGAACTAAGGACTTTGCCCTTAGACCAACCGAGCGGGTAATGACCCACCCGGATGATTGTATGACGACATTGAGTCGTAAAACCGGTGTAACCAACATGACCATTCCACTGATCATAGTGATCGTAGCGATAAAGCCGTTTTACGAATATAATTGTTTGTTTGATTTAAAAATCGTTTATTGTTCTTAATATACTCGATGGCAATGGTTTTCGATTGTATCTACCTTTTTTGAAACATAGTTGTATTGTTTTATTTAAAAATTCATTAATTTTAAAAATGCGGCGATAGCCTAGTTGGGTATGTAACGGACTACCGAGACGAATGCCGTAGGTTCAAAACCCAATGGCACACCTATGATTTGTCTAGAATATATGTGGATATTCTTTGTGAATTATCGCTCGCTTTAACGGTGAAGGAAAACATCGCGAGGAAACCTGCATACCTGAGAAATTCTCTATAGGAATTTTGAGGGTGTGTGAAGTCTACCAATCCGCAGTGGGCCACCGTGGTGGACTAAGGCCTAATCCCTCTCAGTAGTAGAGGAGGCCCGTGCCCAACAGTGGTGCAGTATATAATGCAGGGCTGATATTATTATTATACATTAATTTATTGCCAGTAATTACCCAAGCACCGCAATTATTTCGCAAAAATAATAAATCAATGTCAGTTTTTTAATTTATGTGAGAATTCGTTTTTTATTAATATCCATTGAAGTTAAGCAAAAACAAGTTAACTTTTTCGCAATTGATATTATTTAGGTTTAATAATAAATATATCTAATTTGAATTTCGAAACCTTAGCCACGCTTGCGGGATTGACAGAAATGATATATGTATATAGATACAACTACAAATTTCATTATCGTGCGACTTGCATGTATTGAATAGAGAAAAATACAATTTCCTGTCGCAGTAATCGAAGCGAGACCCAAAGCATATTTTGAAAATGAATTCGTTTTTGCTCGCGTCTACAGCTGTGTGTAGGTACTTTTTAACCGACTTAAAAAAGGAGGAGGTTATCAATCGACGTGAAGGTTTTTTGTATGTTTGTTACCTCAGAACTCGCTCATTTATGAACCGATTTAGAAAATTCTTTTTTATTCGAAAGAACCTCCAGATTGATCCCATAATTTTTTTTTCGAAATCGCTTCTTTAGTATCGTTTTAAAACAAAAAAAAACTACAATAATTATGTCGTCCAAATGAACAAAATCGCGAATTTTGCTTTCTTATGACATTTTTAGTTATGTTTTTGCATTGGATTTGGTTGAGTGTACTTCTTACATATTTATACATATAACTTTGTTATGTTATATGTATAACATAACAATGTTTATGCGTCCTTTTGCCCGTGTTAGGTACCCCTCCCTGTAGAGGCGTCAATTTTCGCCGCGATAGTCGTATTGCGTGCGAAATACATTAGTTGTGTTTTGGCATTGGGTTTTGGTTGAGTCTACTTCTTACATACAAACATATATATAGCATCACACTTTTCCCCTATTCAGAGATAGGCAGAAGTATAACACCACAGCGCGATAGTTATACTGTTTGCGAAATATATCAGTTGTGTATTTGCGTTACGTACGTTTGAGTCTACTTCTTACATACATATATATAGCATCACACCTTTTCCCCTTTTCAGGGGTAATCAGAGGTGTAACTACTAAGCGCGATAGTCGTATTGTGAGCGAAACACAACTACGCCATCGAGACAGTCTATTTTTAAATAACACAAAAAAAAGCATACAATAAAAATAATTTTAACAAGAAATTAAACCGCCTTCAAGAACCACTCAAAACCAAAAAAATAATTTCACATAACAGGTATATATTGGATACCAATTTTGGAGTCGGTGCCTAATTATTTTCGTATTTCGTGTTTCAATAAAATGAATTGTGATTTTTTTTTTAATTTATATACGTACTTATAATTAACATAGCAGTTTCACAAATAAGTTAACCTTCTCGGGACAAATTGATTAATTTATTTACAGACTAGGTTTTGTTGGCTGCTTTGGCCGGATGAAAGTGTTTTCCGGGATAAAAGTCCCGCTATTTATTTTCCCGGATAAAAGTAGCCTAAGTCCTTCCCAGGTATCAAACTATCTCCTTAGCAAATTTAATCGAAATCAGTTTGGTAGTTTTTAAGTTAATCGATCATATACATACAGACAGCTTTTGGTACTTTGTTTTGTAATATATATAGATAGGTACATGCTTTTTCCTTATGCAAGCCGTTTACGAGCGATAAATTATGCCCAAAATACCGCCTCAGGTTTACCTCATACCTTCTCCATTTCTGGTCACATCGTCGCTCTATCGTTTTGTATCGAAGGAAGTCATAGATAATATTTGACAATACGGTTTATAAATTGGCCGTGTACTTATCTCGGTGACGTAGTTCTATTGCGTGCGCGGTATAGCTCTCAGGTCCTGGGTTCGAATCAGGTTCAAATCAAATCAGAAGGTCTACTTCGATACACAATCTGTAAGTTCGGATGACTGATCGCGCGTTTTATTACTACGAAGTGTTACGGATCCGATGACGGATTCGATCCGTTCATCACAATATTTCAGACATGGAATTCGTAAGAACTTATGGGGTTTCGGCATCCCTTCTTAAAACCATCTGCGAGGATAAAGTTACACTGCTTCCTCAAAAGAAAATTATACGGGAAATTGATCCTACCACTAAAGTAAGCTACAGAACGGTGACGGATCCGAAATAATTTGGTAGTATAGTTAAATCCGAAGTTCGTCATTTCGTTTCGCACCGACGTTTCGACGTTCGCTTTTCGAAGTAGACCCTCATGCCTGCATGCATTATTCAGCTTTGTATCAGATCAGGGTCAGAAAGTGTCCGATATGGCGAAAGGCTCGCTCCGGTCACATCATGGAAGGAACATAGGCCAAAAATATGGTTGTCTGGTTGCACCTCTAAGTACCCCTTCAGGGATGAAGAAGTGATGTGTATAGTACTTATCTACTATATATGGATAAGCAGTAGTAGATGCTTTTATCAGTAATGATCGTCTTAACAATCGGATATAAAACATTTAAAATTATTCCAAAGGGTTTTATTATAATTGTTATATTTTATTAAAAAATCTGTTTATCATTATTATTATCGCATCGCAAATTTAAATACATTAAAACAAAATGGTTTTTTTTTTGTAATTTTATTTACTTGCCAATCATTTTTAATTAACATCGCAGTTTGCCAAGCAAGTTAACCTTCTCGGGACAAATTGATTTATTGATTTACAGACTAGCTTTTGTTTGCTGCTTTGACCGGAATAAAAGTAGTCTAAGTCCTTCCCAGGTATCAAACTATCACCCTACTAAATTTACTCGAAATCAGTCCGGTGGTTTTTATGAAAAAAAATATTGTATTTTAATTTGGAAACTTTAGCTCACGCTTGCATTCGTAACGCGGTAGGCAGAAATACTAAACAGAGCCGAACGGGAAAGTCCAAATGTAAGTCGTACGATAATGGAATAATTATGATGATGATGATTCAATCAAGTGAAAAAAGCGATTTCCTATTATAATGTTATTGTAATAGAACTAAGTTTCCCTTGTGGTTCAAGCCATGTGTAGGTCTTATTGTTTTAACATTGTTCCTTTATACTAAGTTTGAAATTTGCATGAATATAAAATAATCTCATTTGATTATCATTATCAAGTATTTTATAGTTATAAATGCGTCGATAACCTAGTTGTATTACACGCGCGGTACCATTATCGCTCTGAGGGCCAGAGTCCGAATCCTGGGTCGGGCAAAATAGTATTGGGTTTTTATAAATGCAGTCAGGAGTCTTAAATTTGTGTCTGATGTGGTGATATCCGTCCCTTAACACATCATGGGACGGAATACACAAGGTGAAAAGTGGATGCAATAGTTGCGCCTCTGCCTACCCTTCCTTGTTATATGGGCGTCTTGTAACAAAGGTCCGATTTCCATAAATGTCTTCATTTACAAATTTAATGCCGTCGATACATACAAGGGGCAAGGGTCATGTCAGAGACTAAACAGCTGATTTTATGCAAAATGACTATAAAGCAAAGAAAGGTCTACCTTTATATATGTATGTATATTTTAATACAATATGTCATCAACTACTAACTACTACTTTCAACACACACATTTGTAGTTATATAAAAATAAATACAAATTTCCGTGTATAGTGTTTACTTGCTTAAGTGCGACTTTAGAAGATTTTTATGGTCATAATATAATGAATTCACTTAATTTTCTTGGTTTATAATAATCATAAAAAAAATAATCAGTTTTCTTCCATCTTTTATTATGTAACTCCTATTTAAGGAATGTACCCAGAATTGGACAATAGTGAACAATTGTTATAAAAACTCAATTAAAGTATTGTCCGACCTGAAAATGGAACGCTAGACATCTCGTCTACAACCCATATAGACCAAAACAAATGGCGGCGATACACAGGCAACCATGTTACAGCCAACCAAAAGCCATGTTGTACTGCAATCATAGAGCAAAAAGATATATGTGACATTTTTAAAAAAATGAGTTAACTACATACAGTTTTATTTAAAAAAAATCGCGAAGCTATGCTTAATTATGTTTTGACTAATCTGCTCTTAAACTTTTAATCAGTGCTTAACTTATTCTTACTCAAAAACTTGGACTAAAAAAACAATAACGATGAATAAATTACCAAGCAACACATACCGAACTTTACATTAGAGCAAATTATAATTATCGAAACTATTTTTTTTTACAATAATACTTAATTTTAAAACACAAATTTACTCGATCGGCTGTAAGTCAAAACCCGGCATCTTGCCTCTTAAGTAGGTTTAAACTAGGAACCGGTCATGTTTTTGACAGCTATTTAACCAATTCTTAATCATCTCTTAACGTTAAAACAAGTTTATAAGATTGATGATATATAACATGCTTTTTATTGCCTTAATAGGCAAACGAGCAAGCGGTCCGTTTGATGGCAAGCAGCACCCGTCGCCCATGGACTTTGCAATGCCAGAGGCACAGTCAAGCCGTTGCCTACCGAGAAATGACCACTCTGTAAGCCTCGTTCAAAGGATAAGTCAACGCGCTTGGCGAACACCGATCCGAGGAGTTCATTCGAAATTGTTTTTATTAAGTTGTAGCGGTTGTTTGCGACTGTACCTGTGTAGTTTACTTGTATGTAAAATATAAAAGTCAGTTGCACTTGACTAAGAACACTATGTACAACCGTCGAGTACAATAAACAAGTTATAATTCCGTGTTTTCATTGTATGGTCACCCCCGCGTACTCCTTACAAAGTTATAGTATACAAATAACATTTGTAGTAGGATTTAGAGTTTAGTATATTAAATTGACCTTGTTACCAATAGTACCCAAAGCCGATGGGAATGCATGAAAAGGTTGATGAAGGTGGAAGAAGCGCAAGAAGTATGCCAGGATCGTGTAAAGTGGCAATCTATAGTCTCTACTTACCCCTATACGATAGAGGCTTGATACTATGTATGTATGATTGCTATTCTATACACTTGATATTCACACTTCAAAATACAGTACTTTCCGACGCTCAGTAAAACACATATTATCCACAGCACCCAAGTCAAATACAACGTCCACATCGTCTGCCTTACCTTAGCCAACATAATTTATATTTAATATTATTATTTTTATACTAAATAATATGTACGTGTCACCTAATTTGAAAAAGTTGTACTTACACTTCTATTTGGATTCTGACTAGCCATTGGATCTACTGTAATGTAATTTAGATTATTATTGTCAGTAATCTGTTTAGTGTATCTTTATAAATAAATAAATCAAACCTAACAGCTCAAATGATAAACCCTTTCAATTTTATCCTTGGTGCTTTACATTTGTCTTTTTAATTGTTATAAATTTATATAGAAACATTTGGCTTTTCCAGTTGTTATTATGAAAAAATATCTTTTTTTTTATTGCGGCAGTACAAATACAAACACACGATGATATTAAAAGAATAATTTACTAAGTTTTAAAATTTGATACCACAAATCGGTTTGGAATTCAAAGTTCTGATTTTGCAATCGATTTCATAAAGCAGGAACACGTTGCATTCAGGCCATTTTTGACAGGTGTGTATGGAAATATTTAAGAGAGTCCTATGTCCACCAGTGGACTTTAACGGCCGATGATGATTATGATGATGATGGCATTGCTAGTGTTTATGAGAGATCATCCTATCACCATGGTTTTTTTTATATATAATTTAGTTGTATTAAAAAATAAATAATATTTACCACAGCAGTCTTAGTCGGCCATTTATCCAATTTGCTAAACACATATTCGTGTACAGTTGTCATTGGAACTTCGACATCATGGTACGGAGATAAAATCACTTTTTCACTGGTCCAAACATTGGTTTTCCTGGCGAAACTCGCGAGTCCACGGCGCAACAACTTTGACATGTTAACGCGGTGAGATAGCGAACTAAAATAATGACACGCGATACGAGTTACTTGCAACATTATTGTGGTAGCTATATAAAATTAGCATTCTTTTATTGCTTTGAATGACTAGACGAGCTTGCCATTCGCCTGATGGTAAGCGATACGACCGCCCGTAAACAGTAGAAACAATATCCAACTCCTTGAATTACAAAGTATTGTTTGGTATTCCACTGCGCTCGCCATCCTGAGACATGAGATGGTAAGATTTGATAACAGTGACCCCTTAGTTTAGTACAGTAACTATGCCAGAAGTATTTTTATTGTTTTCTAATGTTTATGTGGAGTCTTGTACTAGTAATAAATTTGTAAGGCTTTCTCTTCTTTTAAAACTCGGCCCACAATGATTTTTTCATTAAATGTGAGACATTAAAATATTTTTTTTTTTAACTCCTATTATATTTGGGTAATTTGAACTAAATACTGGCAAATGCAACGATAGCTTTGACACAAGGTGGACAGACGATGTGCTAAGTCATAGTTCAAAGGAACTCGCTGCGTGTGCGCCGCTTCTGATAGGTTGGTCTAATATGAGACATACTTATATTTTGTTTTTGGTATTTTGAAATTGATTAATTAAACAACATCAAATCTGTATAGATGTTATGGTTAAAATTCTAACAAAATCATTCACCACACATGGCACTAAATAAAAACCCTGTGACGTTATAATCAACAATTATTTAAACCTACTTACTAGTAATCTAAATATATATAACTCAAAGGTGACTGACTGACTGACATAGTGAAATGAAATGAAATTGAAATGAAATGAATATATATATAACTCAAAGGTGACTGACTGACTGACATAGTGATCTATTAACACAGCACAGTACGGCCCGAGCCACTGGACGGATCGGGTTGAGACTTTGCATGCATAAAGCGACTATGACGTAGGCATCCCCTAAGAAAGGATTTTAATAAATCCACCCCTAAGGGGATGAAAGTTTGTATAAATCTTCTTAGATTTTCGACTGATTGAACTGAAATTAAAGATTGGAGCTACCATGTTGAAGACGTTCGCTTAAATAGGATTTTGATAAATTCACCCCCATGGGGATAAAATTAGTCTGAACCTATCAGTACCGGGAAAATATGTAGCAAGACTTTTATCATACAGTCGACTTTTATCCCGGAAAACTCCTTCACGCGGGCGAAGCCGCGAGCAAAAGCTAGTAAATCATAATTTACAAATTACTTTTTTATTTACTTATAGACTTACTTTACAGCTTATACGTTTGTGTATACTGACTAATCTCTGAAAATTCGGTATTCTAAATTCTTTTTATATTACAGATCAATTATGCCCCAGTGCTAAAGGACCTTTTATTCAAGAAAATAAACTTTAAACCATTTAGTTAGTAGCAGAAGGCGGACCGTTGGATCAGTCAAAAAGGTTGACGATAGTTACACGACCCTGAAATTGTCATAAAGTATTATTTATAAAAATATTTTCCTACTGCTTGGACATAGCACTTTATATAGCCAAGGCTTTAATTATAATAATAACATGATTAATAGCCAACATTCATTAAAGCACATGTCATCATAAATATAATGTAAAATACATTGAAATATAAGCAGTTATTGGTTGCGGTTTTAAACTCAATATTGTGTTGGAAATATTAAGAACCATTGAGTGAGTCAGCGGAACTTCCAGACGCTTCTGAATTTTTGATCCGACTGCATGTAATTGTCTTATCAGATATAATATAGATATTTAATATATCAAGTAGTGGTATTTAGTTATATCTTATCGTTCAGTTTTATTTCATAAAAAGCTTCTGCTTGCAAATGTGCATACGGGCGTAGTTAAAGTAATTTTTAGGGGCAGTGCACGTGCACTAGAAGAAATCTTTCGTCTCGTTACAGATTCGTTTCTTTTTATTTCCATAAATTATATATTTTAAGACGTGACCTAGAGTGGAGATCGCATCTCGGTAAGCGTAGCGTAGGACGACCTCCGACCCGCTGGTCCGACGACAATCCCAGGATTGCCGGTGGACGCTGGATGAGGAGAGCGGAGGACCGAGCAACGTGGCGCGCTCTACGGGAGGCCTATGTTCAACAGTGGACAGTTGTAGGCTGATGAGGTGAGGTGATGAAGATATATTTCAAGAAATCTGAGAAATTGAACACTTTAATTTGCCGCATGTCAACGGTAAAGTAGCCATCATATCGCACTTTTAATAAAATAATGACCTATTTCAAAATTGTTAATTTGTGGTAGCCGTTGGAAAACTATTTTTCGTTTGCTACCTTTTTTTTAAGTTGCTATAAAATTGATTTTATTTAAGATAGGTAAAAAATGAAACCTATAGCATGAAAGAAAAGGGAAAGAACTAAAAGGTAGCAATCAGAAATTGGTTGTTTGACGATTCCCACAAATTAGCAATTTTGGAATGGGTCATTATTTTATTAAGAGTGTGATGGTCCACCACAGTGGAGAAGGGTCCGTATAACCCGATTCCTGCCGTCTTCCCTTTCATGTAAAGTCTAATTATTAGAATGATTTGAAGACCGTATTAATGCATATTTTGTGAATTTATCGCTCGCTTTAACGGTGAAGGAAAACATCGTGAGGAAACCTGCACATCTGGGAAGTTCTCTACAGGAATTTCGAAGGTGTGTGAAGTCTACCAATCCGCACTAGGCCAGCGTAGTGGACTAAGACCTAATCCCTCTCAGTAGTAGAGGAGGCCCGTGCTCAGCAGTGGGCAAGTATATAATATAGGGCTGATATTATTATGCATATTAGTAAGTACTTATGGGTGTGTCGAAGGTTTTTTTACAAAAAAAAAGAGTTTTGTATACTTACCTACTTAATTCAACAATAACTCTTATTTAATTTTTATGCTTCGTCAACCATATAATCGGTAAATATAAAATATTTTTAGTATTATAATAGGTACCTACTAAAACATATTTTTTTACTCCAATTAATTAAACATCATTATGTATATCTTTCGTGTTATTAAAATAACCTCATGACCTCCCCTAAGAGGTAGGCAAAGAATAAATTAGTGCACTGAAAATTTCCAGAACTTATTTCCGTCCTAGGTTGTGATAGGCTTCCATATCTAAGTATTTGTGATAGCAATTTCTCACACACACAAATCAAGCATTTATCTCCGAAGAGGTATACAGAGGCGAACCAGGATACCCACTTTTCGCCAAGTGTGTTCTGTCCCATGATGTGATAGGAGGCGACTCTATCGCCATAAAGGGCACAAATTCAAGAATCCGGGCTGATACTTAGCAAAAATCCCAAATTCCACTTTGCCAGTCGCGTGATTCGAACCCAGGAATTCCGAGCGAGGCAGCCATTTAATAGCGATTTCCCTTCGAAAACAATTAATGCTTTATTTCATGTAGGTCAAAGTTCAAAGCCTATGTAAATTACTCTAAAAAACAATCAGGACAATTTTAAAAATATTTTTACAAAAAAAAATATAACTTTAATAAAATCAGTCATATATAATTAATATTTTTTTGAATATCATTAAGATTATCATTTCAATCACATGTAAAATTTTCCTTAATCACCCTAAAACAATTACGTTACAGTCACAAGTATAAAACATTTGTATGGTAATTATTGTATAAGATAAAAATCTGATAATTATAAAGATTTGGGTAGTTTATACAAAATTACTCCTCCGGCCAAAATACTAGGGCTGGCTTGTACAACCTCTCACTAAATGTGATTAACGCTAAAAATGCTTTAAGCATTGTGCATTGTCTACGTCAACTCTTAATAAATGACAGTGACAGCAGTTTTAAACATGTTTAGCGTTAAACATGCTTAGTAATTTATTGTGCAAGCCAACCTTAAAGGTATACAGCTAAAATCAACAATAAACACTATCACCATAAGCATAAAGTTGTTATTAATTGCAGAATTATCTGAATAATATTGCTATATGACACTATTTTCGGTACAACGTAAGTTGCATTACGGAGTTATTGGTTTTTACAATTAATATTGTATAAGTACAGGTCAAAATGTCAATATTATGTACATGTAAAATTTGTTTCTATGGCGTGACAACGAAAATAACTTAGCAATTTTGCTTTTTAATTTGATGATGAACAGTATAGTACATTTTGTTATATATTGCTATAGTTATAATCAGATATCGGCTAGTCACACTAAAGTTTAATGCCGTTTTCTTATCTAAAACGTAACGTTCTAGACAAAACCTAGCTAATATAACTGCAATTTTTAGCAAGAATTTTACATGAACATTAGGCATTTGTCCACATAGTATTTTGTCATTTGATGTTATTTAGGTTAAGTAAAAGTATTTTGCGGATTTTATCACGGTTCTGCAGCCTTCATGGCCACAAAGAGACGTACCCCAATGACCATGAAGGCTGCAAAGTTTCGAAACGTCGAGAGAGAATTATAATATAAAAAACCGCCATAAAACCGAAAGAATATTTCAATTCTAACATTCGCGTAAACATAAGTAATCATATATAGACATATTTTTATTTAAGCCAGTATTTTACAATTTACTTATTGCAATAGCATTATCAACCTTAGTGTGACCCCAGCATAAGGAATAAATTAAACGACGTGGTCCCATTAAGTTATAAGGATTTTATACAGCGAATTGACCCACTACATCTGATGGTCAGTGGACTGGGGTCCTATAGAATATTGACTGACGAGAGGTGATTATCCACATGCAGTTTAGATAATTATGCCAGCCTGTTGAAACTCGATGTACTACACAGGCTGATCCCGGAACGCGAAACTCTTACGTTATTTATTATGATTCATTTTTCATAAAAAAATCCTTATTTAGGTCGCTTCTTCATAATTTCAAGTCTATGTCGCTGCCTACATCCACGTTTATAAATGTATAAGTACTTAATTTCCCTTATCAAAAGACGTATGTGTCTTTAAATAATGGGGGCCCAATGTAATTAATTATATTATTACACTCTTACCAAACTTACAAAATATTTATGCATTTGTGTAGCTCAAACATATTTGTATTTTCTGATCCCATAACACAAGCTCCACTCATTCTCAGAATTGCTTAAAACCTTAAGAATACTGCTCTTTCAATACCCTTCTAAGAATCTTCCCTGATTGACTTTTTGGTATGCTATCTAAGAAGACAATGTGTTGGATTCTTTTGTAGGGAGCCACTCTTTCATTCACGAAAGCACAAAGCTCTTCAGCCGGGCTTTGACAACCCTTCTTAAGTACTGCGAAAGCTTTGGGGGATTCCCCGTTAACTGAATGTGGAACGCCGATCACAGCAGCATCCTCCACTGATGGGTGTTCTCGGAGAACTGCTTCTAACTCTGCAGGAGGGACTTGGAAGCCTTTCACCTGCAAAACCAGTTACAACAATTTTTGGTATTGATTCCTTTTGTGGGATTTTTTATCCTAAACATTTGCATATTATATAAGGTTTATTTTAATTTCCTCTTGGATTTGAGAATAAGTTATTACACAAAGTCAAAGGGATTACGAAATCTTGTTTTTTCATTAGTTGTTGATTATTATGGAATCCTTAATTTCCTTTAAAACATCATTATTCAATAAAAATACTTCATCATCTGTAAACACATCGATTTGGAAAAATATTTTATTCATATTACCTCTCACAATCATGACATAAATATTAAAAACTTCGTTTATTACCTTGATAAGCTCTTTTAGTCTATCCGCTACAACCAAGATGCCGTCTTCATCAACAATGCCCAGGTCCCCAGATCTGAACCATCCGTCTGACGTGAACACTTCGCTGGTCGCTTGCGGATTGTTTCTGTATCCTCTCATCACTTGCGGACCTCGGATCAGGATTTCTCCAGTCTTGAAAGAAAATATAGAATGATATAAATCTATTATTCAACGTCCCATTACAGGTTTATATATAAAAATATAGTTTATTAGATAGTAGATTGATTGTCGATTATTTTAATATGTAAAAGCAATTCAGGGATGTTAAAAAAGGATGGTACTAAATATAATAATATCAGCCCTGTATTATAGGTATATACTGTCCCACTACTGGGCACGGGCCTCCTCTACTACTGAGAGGGATTAGGCCTTAGTGCACCATGCTCCACACACTCTCAAAATTCCTATAGCGAACTTCTCAGATATTCAGGTTTGCTCACGATGTTTTCCTTCACCAAGCAAGCGATATATTCACCAAGATTACACACATCATTTTTAGAAAAGTCAAGGGTGTGTGCCCTTGGAATTTTAACCTGCGGACATTCATCTTGGCAGTCCGTTCCACATCCAACTAGGCTATCGCCGCTAATTGGTACTAACTATGGACAATACTTATTTGAACAAAACGTTCAGCGTAATTTCAACAAACATCATCGATTGCGTTTACATTGTAAAACATACCTCATTAGGTCCGAGATTGTTAAAGTTGCTGTCAACTATCCTGAGATCCGTGTTAGGTATCGGTGGCCCAGTACCAGAGAAGTTCTTCGTATAACCTACGGGAGTTAAAGTGACTGTGGGTGAGGTCTCTGTTAAGCCATAACCTTGACGGAAGTCGATCTTGCGCTGGAATTTGAGAACATTATACAGGTAATATTATTTCTACAATAAATCAGTGGTAGACGTAAAATGGTTTATTTATAAGAGCGTTAAGATAAATGAAATCATCGATTAAAGGTAATTAATAGGGATTACAAAGACATTATAATATATTTTTATTCTTATCAGAGAACGCATACACGAGGAAGAGGATTATCTTATATTATTTGAGTGATAAACTTTGCTCGTAAACATTGACAATTACGAAAGAATTTTTACCTTTGCTCGCTCAAATAGCCTGTCAACATCAGACGAAGCCAGCGGGGCGGCACCATTCACCAAGACCTCCAGGTATTGAAGACTCCTCTCAGTAGAAGCTGGGTGCGAACCCATTAGAAGCACTGGAAGAATAAAGAAAATTATATGTACCTGTTAATTTTTTTATACAATAAGAAGACCATGAGATTGCTTTGATTTGATTGACATCGCCTCATGGTAACCACTATGCCATAAAATGTAAAGTATTGAATTTGTTAGCGACATCGAATACAATAGATAACTAATAAGTTAATAGTTATTAATTTTATGTTCCCTGAATATGATATAGTGGCAAACGGGCAGGTAGTTGATGATCCTGAAAAACAATATTATAACGAATCATAAATTAATACTTACTAAGGGGCGGTGCTACGAACAACAAATTCGTCTTATACTTCTCCATGGCTTCGAAGAACGTGTCAGGTTGGAATTTAGTCAAGGTGACCAGTTTGATTCCCAGTGACATTTTATGAAACATGAGGACGGTGGCAGCGAATATGTGGAATAATGGTAGCACCACCAGGGCCCTGTCTTGGTGTGTCGCTGGAACAAAAATAAAATGAAAATAATACCCATTCTCCAATATGTGCGTCAACACCATATTTTAGTGGCATAAGGGCATTATGCTGCCGATGTTTATTAATGACTATTCTAAATTCTACATTAATTTACCATACATATATTAACATAATATTAAGTAATGTAAACAAAAACGAAAATACATATCAACATTCTATTCATTCCTACTTTAGTGATAATGAATAAATGGTGGTTGTTGGGGGCTCTTCAGGACAGCGCGAAATTTTGGGCGCCCGCTTAGTTTAATGTAGGTATGGACCAATAGGGACCCCGAAGCTCGAGGGCCCCCTATAACTGATACTGCTGATTCGGCGGTACCTACGCCCCTGGTATCAATGTAAACAGACAATTTCACTTGTGATTAGCACACCCAGACGGCCGCTTAGTTCGCTTCTTTGCATAAAGGCTTACGCCAGCTGACGTGATTTGATTCGTAATTTAAAAATCGAAGATCGTATGCGCCTTGTCTATCAATAAAATGTTACGATTTTGGCAGTATTTGTGCTGTGAACCCTGAGATTTTGGATTAGATTTCCAAACAAAAAAACTGATTGTGAGAAGTAGGATGGACTACCGTAGCGAGAGATGCAGTTTTAAACCAGCTTTAAAACATCCCTTTGTCTTTTCGAAGTTGCTTGTGCACCTATTCATAATTAAATATTAGCTTAATAACATACTATGCCAACCTGTATGCACCACCATGGAAAACAAACCTCGTATCTGCAGAGAAACCCTGTGCTCTTGCTATGAAAAAAATCCAGGTCCTATGTGTTAAAAACAGGGGGCAAAATGTAATCCAGGACCTAATACGTCCACTTGCCCAATGAGGACACATACAATTAATGCCTAGTATAATCTTTATAAGCGGCGATAGTCTAGTTGGGTGTGGAACGGACAGCCAAGACGAATGTCCTCAGGTTCAAATCCCAAAGGCACACACCTCTGACTTTTCTAAAAAAAAATAATTTGTGTATTCTTTGTGAATTTATCGTTCGCTTTAACGGTGAAGGAAAACATCGTGAGGAAACCTGCACATCTGAGAAGTTCTCTATAGGAATTTCGAAGGTGTGTCAAGTCTACCAATTCGCACTAGGCCAGCGTGGTGGACTAAGGCCTAATCCCTCTCAGCAGTAGAGGAGGCCCGTGCTCAGCAGTGGGCAAGTATCTAATACAGGGCTGATATTATTATTATATATTATCTTTGCCTTTAATAATTTATGGATTATTAAGGTGTCGCGATAAGGTTTTTTCATACTTACGAAATCAATATTAATTACGATGGTTATTGTTTGTTTGTTCTCATATGTTCATGATTGTTTAAATGTTAAGTAATATATTGTAAAAAGTAATTTTACACTTCTAACAAAATCAGACATTTATTAATGACAAACTGTTAGGTTCCTACTCAGTGTGTTTATTCTCTCGTTCTAGTACGTTTGAAAAGATCTAGAGCCTGTTTAAGTACAACATGGCACACAGCTCTCTCTTCCCGACCTTAGGTAGGATTAGCTAGGAGTTGACCTACGGTCACCAAGCGTAGAAATAAGCTAGCTAACCACCATCAAAATATCTACTTATCTACCTCTATTTTTGCAACTTAAGCAGTCTTTTAAGATTTATCCCAACCCAGAAATATTTTATTCTAACGCCCGTATACCCTTATTTCGTATGGATCAAATATCAAAATAGCAACTTAATCATTTCATCTAGTAAATTGCTAACGAATGACCTATAAGTACCTTTTTGATCGTTGCACCGAAAACGTGGCCTTCATTATCATTCGACAAAAATCACAAAAAACATCCTTATTGACCAAGATAGCAGTTTTTATTACTGCAGTAAGCATTTTATGAAAATCGTTGCAAGCAAATTTTATTGGTATATTATTGCAACCTTTACGACTATTTCGTTTTATTATTGTTGATAAAAGAATTTATGGAACGCTGCAGACTACGTGGCATAATGCTTACTACTTCTAACTGCTGCCAGACTTATGAAGACTCACCAGTTGTCTCGCTGTGGCATCTGATGAGGGGATCATTCACTTGTTCGCAGTTGACAATCAGATTCCTCATCGACAACTCCACTCCTTTCGGCAGGCCAGTAGTACCACTCGAATACGGCAGGAAGCAAATATCGTTCGGACCTCTTCTGACTTCTTTCAAACACGATTTGTCTACGTGCAAATCTTCGCTGAGTTCATTAAAAAGGACTGTTCCTTCGGGAATCGATTCCCCATTTGTATTCACGACGATTATTGGGACGTTGAGTTTGGCGATCGCGAGTGCTTCTCTAATTATTTTGACCGTTTCGGGCAATGTTATAACTAGTTTAGCTTCAGACAGTAGTAGTTGTCGTTGGACTTCATCTAGTAAGTAGATATGAAAATAGTTATCAGTGTTGATTTTTAATGTCTATTGGCTTTTGTTGTCTGTATTTAGTTTAAAAACAATCGTGAGAACTCATTTTCTTATTTTTCTTTACAAGAAACTAAATTCTCACGATATCTTTAGCATCAAATTTTTTATTTGCATTTTAACTTTATTAACTATGATTTAGATATCTAAACCATGAATTTGTTCCAGGAAATAATAATTGGCCCCGTTAGAAATAGTGAGAAATTTGATAGTAAAAAGCCAATCTTACGTGCTGTGTAAATAGGGTTGATGGTGGTAACAGTTCCCCCAGCTTCCATTATACCCATGGTGACGAGCGGAAAGTCAGGAATATTCGGAAGCATCACGGCCACTACGTCACCATCGCGGATCTTGAACTTCTTTCGAAGATTTGCGGCAAAGGTGTTGGATAGCTTGAAGCCTTGTTCGTATGTGTATCCACGTCCTGTGGTTGCGCAGACCTGGAAGTTTTTTTTATTAGTAGTTTTGCCAGCCAGTGTTAGAAGAATTTTATAAGTACCGTTAAAATCCATAATTTTTTAGATTATATCTTTATTTTAGACTAGTATGTTTTAGATTATGTCTTTATTGAAAATAGTAGGTACAATAAAACTAGGGTGAGGCATTATCCCACTAAAGAATTGGGCTGAGTGTTTTGATATGGAATATCATGAAACTTTCGTGTGTTTTATGTTAATGTTTAGCGTGTGTGCTGATACCTTTATCTTAAATAGTAAGTATTCTCTTTTTTGTATAGCTAAGGAAGGGAAGATAACATTATATAATTCACACTTACTGCCAAAGTCCTTTCGGGCCATCTGTCCAAGTTCTGCCACACATAATCGTACAAAGTACAATTCGGTATCTCGACACTTTTGAACGGGGATTTAATGATATTGTCTTGAGTCCAAACACTATTTTTCCTCACAACACATACATATTTCGAACTTTGACACAAACGATTTAAAGTCCTTTTTGCAACGAACAAATTCTTCGACACCATCGTTCAAGCGTTTCTGATTAGAGTGTTATTAAATGTTATTCGGGAGCTGTTTTTGATACAACTTATCTAAGTAACTGTGATAATGGCCTGATAACGATTTGTTTATTTTACTACAATAATCATAAAATATATTACAGTCGGTTAAAAAAAGTGTTCAAAAACAATGTTTTTTTCCTTCGCTAGTGATATAAAAGTAGGTAAACAATCCCAGTGCCATTGCACTACAGTACGACCGCTATGAATTGGCCGCTTTGAAGTTAGCCACAAAACACTCTCACTGTGTGTGTTCTCACTCGCTATTCTTCAATAACAATGGCTTTGTCATCGCTCGTGACAAACTTCAAGCCGGTCGTACTGAGCAAACGTATGATACCTACCAAATCACAAAAAACACAGACTAAATTATGAAATAGGGCTCATATGTGAAAGTCCGCCGGGGTAGGTATCACCGCAATATCTATTTCTACAGCCAAGCAGCAGTATGTAGTCACTGTTATATTCGGGTTTGAAGGACATTGTAGCCAGTGTAATACCAAACAATACTTTGTAATTCAAAGTATTGGATAGCGTTTCTACTGTATATAAGCGGTCATATCGCTTACCATCAGGCGAACGGCAAGCTCGTCTTATCATTCAACGAAAAAAGGATACAGAGGATTGAAAGAATTTCCACACAGGTGAAGATGCAAGAAATACCTGATTAAATAAAATTATTGACATAATCATTGTGCTCGTTTCCTACAATTGAACGTAAACAGAATACCTCCATAGTATAATGTATTACGACTGATAGGTATGACTTCACTGCGCACATATAATGAATGCTGCATACAAATCTGTGTCTAATGAAGGTCACAGCGACTACAGTATGGTTTGGATTATTGACACTGTGTTCGAATGAAGTTGTTTGTGGTATATTCATTGTAGCTTGAAAAATTGTTAAGTGATAACTATGGTGGTATGTAATGTTACGTAATTGTAGACGTAGGTCACCAGTGCTTTGACTATGCAACTATATGTAGAGGCGGCTTTTGGGAGTGCCGGACCGCGCAGCTTCCTGGACTTCGCGCTTACAGAGGACTGGCGCGGTGCCTTAGAAGACCTTTTTTACAATCTTACAGACGAAACTGTTAACGCCCGGGAACCTTTTTTTGGTTCCACCCGGGACTTCGCGTCTTTTAAAGCCGCTATTGACTGTATGGACAAATTACTATGTTTCGGTTTAAAGGACACTATACCTTTATGTTTATTTGGGATTCATATTTAATATCTAGTGTATTACAATATGCTAACTTAGGTGAAATACTTATTTTAAAAATATTCTTTCATACATTCACACGACTAAGTCGATATAGTGTTTACTTATGTTTGGAGTATTTGTCACGCATATGGTTTTGTACCATTCGGCGAGAATACAGCTGAATCCACATATGAAGTAACAAACATATTTATTGAAAAAATATAATTTTCCTTTTTCTATAATAGTACGTGACTAGTTAATAGCTTCTGATTGTGCTATGAGTCATGACCAAGTCGTGACTAAAGTAATCTCTGAATGGCTACTAGCCAATGTTATTCATCAACTCGGAAAATAATGCTAATCTGTAGCTTGTCAGCAAAATTAAACATGGCCGTAATACTCATATAGCCTCTACTAGAACCTACCATATATAAATTACATGTAGAATATTATCTAATTCACAATAGGCTTATTCAACTTCTTCCGTGGAGGCCTCCATTAAAATATTCCATTAGTTGCGCTATGGAGCTGTTTTTATCCAAACACCCAAAATTCTAAACTATAATATCCAGTAATTACAGCAATAAAGTGATATTCGGGTTTTTCTGCTCAGTATCAGCTCTGAGACTGGAATTTGTGCCAAATATGACGTCCCATAATGTGATAAGTCATATGGCGATAGGCTCACCCCCAATCACATCATGGGACGGAACACAGTTGGACACATTTATCCCCTTGGCGGATAAATGCTGATGATGTGTGTTTAATAACAGAAATGTCATTCAAACCGGAACATAATAGAGCTGTTTGAACAATGTTTGACAGCAAATTACACATGACGCTGATATCTACTCAGACGAAAACTATCTACCGTCTAATAAAAAACAATTAAAAATTAATATTAACCAGTGTAACTATCGACATAATAAGACTTAACATCTCATGTCTCAAGATGGCGAGCGCAGTGGAATACCAAACAATATTTTGTAATTGGATGGTGTTTCTTCTGTTTATGTGCTTACCATCAGGTGAATAGCACGCTCGTCTCGTCATTTAAAGCATTAAAAAAAAGTATAAAAACAAACAAAGTTATATGTGTACTAATGTAACTTACTGATTATGATATCACAGACGCTCAGTCTCACGCCTTGTACTCCAGACAGGGTAAGGCGAGGCATAATTGGAACAAACTTTCTACTTTGCGTGTTACGTCCCATGATGTGATACAAGTCTATCGCCATATATAGCACTAATTCCAGACTCCGGAATATCAATTTCCAGGCCCGGGAATCGACTCGAGACCTGTTTAATGTCTCGTTTGTATTAAATTATCTAACCTAGACTTTGATCTCTTATCATGCGGTCGTCAATATGGTATAATAACAGCTATTGATAACAAAAGCGGACTGCCTCTGTGACGTAGTTTTACTGTACGACAGCAGTGCTGATTGCTGGTCTTAGATTCCTCAGTTCGGGCAAAGTTATAATGATTTTTACTACTCAGGACAAAGTCTGGAATTTGTGCCCAACATGGCGTTAGGTTTATCCCCTATCATGATTATACCTAATGAGTTTTCTACTCAGTATCAGGACAATGTTTGGAATTTGTGCCCAATATGGCGTGCATCTATCACATTATAGGACGAAATACATAAGGCGAAAAATGGGTCCACCAATTGCACCTGTCTACCACTTGGTGCATAAAAGGCGCGAGTGTGTGTGTCCTTATTTTTTTTTTATTTTGACTAGTTGCCATACTCATTCGTTTAAGGAAAATGTTGAGGAATTAAAATAGATTCTATGTCCGCTTTGATAAGATACGTTATCAGTCATCACCAGAGCACGCCATTTACTAATATAATACAAACATGTCTGTTAAGATAACATTACTGTTTATTTACATAACAATTTAAATTTATATTATTATTCAGAATCTATGCTATTGTTTTATTTTTTCCCGTGTAAAATGCATATTATTATTAGCTTATATTTTAAACAGACTCGAAAAAAAGGTGATGGTTGTTTTTTTTATGTTTTTTCACCGATTATTTTAACTACGTGGTCCGATTTAAATGCTTCTATTTGCGTTTTTTTAAGCTAAGTAATTAAATTAAACACGGGCACCAACAAAATATTTAATGTTCATAATATTTTAGTCATAAAAACACGATTTTGAAAGATGATTTCATTGCTTGTTTTTATAATTTTCTAATTAAACCGTATAAAAATAACAACTTTTTTTGGATTCAAGTGATTTTTGGAGTCAATATTTTTAACCAACTTCAAAAAAGAAGGAGGTTCTCAATTCTACTGTATTTTTTATGTTTGTTACCTCAGAACATTGACTGGGTGAACCGATTTTGATGATTCTTTTATTTAAAAGCTGGTGCTCGTGTGGTCCCATATAAATTTTAATTGTTGTTGGACCCTTGACTTCGGGTATACATCAAAAAACTGTTATTATTTAAAAAGTCGTGTTGTTGTTGTGTTTGCCTGTAACTGGATAGTTTGATTTGTGTGTTTGCTTTCTTTTATTCTTATTGTACCCACTGGCGATCCAATAAAAATTAAATGAATTAATAATATTATTATACTTTTCTTTTTTTGTACGAGTACAGCAAAATGACCCCACTGTATCTGATGGTAGGTGAATGGGGTTCCAATAGAATGTCATTTGACGAAAGATCATTACCCCTCAAAAGTCGCTACAATTATGGCGGCCTTTTGGAATCAAATATACAGGCTGATCCCGGAACAAGACACACTAATGTGAGCCACTTTGGCGGGTTTTAACGCCTTGTGTACGTTTATCCGTGGGGATATAAACTCTTCAAACACCACTGTACCTAGTGCTTCTGAAATGTTTGTGGAGGTGAGTATTGATATATTTAATGTCATACACTACACCGCAAACGCATCGCGTCCTTTACGGCTAGAGTTGCCTCAAGTTAGGACTCCATTATTATGAGTCTAGCTGACAGGCTGATAGCGGCAACGTATCAGCGCTGGATGTAAATCACCTGCTGACTGTTATAGTTATTCGTTTACTTTTTGAGTAATCTTGTCACTTATTTTGTGATATGGATCATGGGTCTACAAGTATTATTATTATATCCACAAGGTTTTGTGAAAGTGTCTGCTGAATGAAGGTATTTTTAGCGTCAGATAAGACACGTAGGCTCTTCGGTTCATATTATATTTGGACTACACTGTAAACTCCAGATCCAAGGTAATCAATTTATCAGGGTAAATATTATCATCACCATCATCAAAGACGTATATCATTGAAGGTTAAACTACTAAATGTTCCAAAGGGAATTCCCCTACAAATGACCCTGGTTTAAAATATACAATTTACAGTACGATAAAAATAAACACTCATTGCATAAACATACAACATTATAATGTCAAAAGCCGGTCGAAATATTTAATAGTTAGTTAGAATTAAACGCAAATACTGCTAAATGAATCTTGTTAAACTCTACTCTACATAAATATATCAAGTCCTAAATAACATATTATGGGCCTCAAAAACTGCACTCTTACAGTGGAATTTATAACACGTGAGCAAAACACCAGCAAAACGTAGTTAACTATAAAACCGGTAAATTGAGACATGATATACCTCCGTAATGATCAGTGCAATTAAAAAAATTAACGTTACTAGATACTATAATACATTCACTGACAAATTTATCATTCACACTATTTGTAAATATTCCAATGGCAACAAAGGAAGAAGGTACAAACGTAATCAAAAGTTTGATCAAAGTTGCGCAGGATGTCTTTAACCACTGTTAAATGTTCGCATAGAAGATAAACCTACACAAATCACTATACATATAGAAAAACAACACAAAAACCAATACGCACTTCACAAAGTATAAAAAAATGTTCACCGCATGACAGTCAGTTGTGAACTAAAATAAAACAATGCCCGTATAGTCGGTCAACGAGTCATTCAGACGAAGCGAGCGCGGGATCGCGGGAACGGCATGAAGATAGTAACGCTACAAATGACTGGCGAGTACGATAAGGAACGCATCCTAGTAAATCAACTCATATGCGTTCGTGTCCCACGATCTTTGACGACTCGTGTTATTATTTGATAAGAGCGTGCCACCTCTGCATAGCTACCTGTTCAAGAAGAACTACTTATTACAACAACAAAAAGAGTGTGTTGACCGGGTCCATTGTGAATATCATTCACGCAAAATCATTTCAGTGTAGAAGGATTATTGTCACGTTTGGAATGAGTAGTGAGAGTATCAAAGGCCTAAAATTTTCTCATACTTTCTCTTCAGTCACAAAATTTCTTATGCCCTCTCCCTATCTCTGTCCTACTACACCCTCTTTCGTGTTCTTATATTCTCTCTCTGAATGTGTCTTACTCTTACACTCTCTTCCTTCTCTCTTCCTTCTCTCTTCCCGTGTTTTACTGTTACTTTCTCTTCCCTCTATCTTCATTTTATACAGCCTGTTTTAAAGTACTTATAACATATCTTCTAGAGTAACCTCCCAATCACCACATTTCTAAGTTAGTTGAGTAAAATTATCTGATAAATTCCTAGCAACACAACTAAACTGTTGGCGTAATTAGAACCAGCTATTAGGTGCCAGCATTACAGTCACGTACAAAGGTCATTACGGTTCATGGTTGCATATCTGGGTACCTACTTATTTATAATGTAATGTACTTATATATAATGTACTTACGTAAATGGCACGGTAAAGAAGTTCTTTATATATCTCTCCGTGTGCTATTCTGCGCGTATCTTCCATAATACAAATAAGTTCGTAAATTAGAAGGTGATTTAACTTAAGTGGACCAAAATGGATCGTAGGAGTCATTATTAATTCAAATTAATTTTTTCGGTTAATTTGAACATTGAAATTCTTTCTATTGTTTTATCTATTTATATATATTTAAATAATGTATGTATATTCGCTATGGGCGCCGAACCGCTGAAGCGATTTTAATTATTTTTATGAAGTAATCTTCATCTTAACAAAGTGGGTCAACATATGGTGGTTTCGTAGCGATCCATGTATCTCAATAAAGCGGTGATAGACTAGTTGGGAGTCGAACGGGCTGCCATGGCGAGGCGAACGTCCGCAGGTTCAAAACCCAAGGGCACGCCTCTGACTTTTCTAGTTATGTGTATATACTTTGTGAATTATCGCTTGATTTAATGGTGAACAAAAACATTGTGAGGAATCTCGCATACCTGACAAATTCTCTAAGAATTTTTTGGGTGTGTGAAATCTACCAATCCGTACTAGGCCAGCGGGGTGGGCTAAAGCCAAATCCCTCTTGATAACAGAGGAGGCCCCTGCCCGCTAATGGGACGGTATATAATAAAGGGCCGGGTATTACTATATTATATGGTCAGTAAATTTAAAGTGATCATAATATTAGGTTTGCGGTTTTTGTTTCAATATTTGATGGCTGGTTGATGATGTAACCGCAAGGCCAATTAACGATATATACAAATATAGCTAGATATTGCTAGTCGATTGTGTAATGAGTTTTCTGGAGCGTAGGTGCTGAATGTAGGTATTCTATTTACCGACTTCAAAAAGAAGGAGGTTATAATTTCGATGTACTTATATATTTTTTTAATGTTTGTTATGTGACTGATGAGACCACCATACCATTTACAAACGTTCGAAATAAAATTATTCCTAACGGCTCGCCTTCGCAAATTTGCTAATTTTGTTTTTCTACAGCTGCGAACTTTTAGCACTTTATTGTTTAAATACATAATGCATCGTTTGAATAAAATTTTCTTTTAAAATAACGTCCTCTATGTTTTTATGTCGTTACTAATGTCGTTTCTTTGCTATGCATTGGTTCAAGTGATTGACGCTAGATGGCAGTTATATGAGCTGCGTTATCCTGAGTATAAGGCAACCTTATAGGCTTTATATTCTAGAAAGAATAAACAGGAGTGTAATCCATGTAAAGGTTGCTGGCAACGTTTTCGTCTTCGATATGAAGAACTAGTTCACTAAGATGCTAATAGATGTCGCTATACATTTCAATAATAGACGTATAAAGAGAAGGAATAATACGATGAAAGATAAATAATGCTAAAAGAACAGAACTTCATTTGACTCTTAACCATAATGACAATGCATTATTGAAATCACATTTAAGAGCTATCGTTGAACTTCGACATCTCTGATCATCTTAAAAAAATCCTGATTTATTATCTTATACGTTACTGAATCGAAAAACACAGATTGTTGCCTGGCCTCGGACTCGAATCCAAAAACCTTACGGTTTACAGCAAAATTATGCCATCACAAGATTCTAGATTAAAAGACATAATATTCAAAGCTAGTTAAATACAAATACTTTTAAAGTAAGAATGTACATTGCAGTCAAAGAAAATTTCACAATAATATGCCCCATGCTCACACTAATTAATATAAAAAAAGAAGTATCTAACAAATAAAATAACAGTAATGATTATTTATTACTACTCTTAATTATGTATAAATTTATACCATAAACTACAAAGTAATTTATTATCTTAATACCAAAGACCAACATGTAACTGGCTGCAAAAAAAATTGATAAAAGAGTTACACTAATTGACTTTTCGTTTTTTTAACACTGGCTATTTTACCTCATTTTTTTTTTATTAATGACCAGATGAGTAACTCAGTCCCAAAATTACAAACGTTCGGTTTTACTATATTATTAGATTTTTATATTTGTTTCCTTGCAACATACGTCGGACTTTGTACTTTTTTTAACTCTCGTATGCGTTCAGAAACTATGTAAATCGAAACGAAAATAACCGCGACAGTGCGTGATCCGTATTCTAATGTCGGAATGTTACTATCACTATGAAACAATAAAATTCATTCGGGAGTTTAATTCATGACTTGAAATATAAAACATTGCAATTTTAAATACTTGGATTTACTGCAAGTAACTTATTCATTTACCGGTTACTTTAATAATTATATCAGCCCTGCATTATATACTGTCCTACTGCTGGGCACAGGTCTTTCCCACTACTGAGAAGAACCACCTTAGTCCACCACGCTGGCCTAGTACGGATTGGTAGACTTCACACACCCTCCAAATTTTTATAGAAAACTTCTCAAGTATGCAGGTTTCCTCACGACGTTCGCCTTTACCGTAGCGAGTGAGTAAAGCTAGTGATAATTCACAAATAGCTATTTCATCGATATTAAGAAAAAATACCATAATGATATTATTTATTTGACTCGATCTCGTAATTGGAATTCGTACCTGGTACGAGTACACTAGTGCGTTGAAGTTCTGGGTTCTAATCCCGGATCGGCTGAAAATAATAGTGACTGATTTTTTTCATCTTAAAAATTACTCAGTTGCAGCTCGAAGTCAGGAGATTGGCGGTGTGATACCCCCGTGCCTCGGGAATCCCGTAAAGCCTTTAGTACTGCGCCTGATCTCTTTCCGATCATGTCATGATCGAGCTGGCCATGCCTTAGATGTAACTGGCAACATTGTAGCTCTACAACTTCGCATTTCGACGTTAACTATTTCAACATATATAATAACATTGTTAAAAAAATATTACTGTATTTTTAATATTCGGCATCGTTTGGGTAAATAAAACGCAATTTAAACTTAACCACCTTGTTATATTCAATTCATATAAAAATATCATTATACTTATAAGTAATTAATTAAATATAAATAAACAACAGTGTGTAAATATAATTTATTTCTGTTAATTTCTAACCTGACTGCCTCGGTGGCGTAGTTGTATTGCATGTCCGGTACAATAGCGCTCTGAGGTCCTGGGTTCGAATCCCGGGTCGGGCAAAGTGATATTTGGGTTTTCCTACTCAGTATCAGCCCGGAGTCTGGAATTTGTGCCCGATATGGCGATAGGCTCGCCCCCTATCTCATCATGGGATGGAACATACTTGGCGAAAAGTGGGTGGCCCTAGTTGCGCCTCTGCATACCCCTTCGGGGATAAATGCGTGATGTTATGTATGTATGTAATTTCTAACCAATAAGGATTGGCAGTGATGTATTTGCCGATGAGATTGGGGGTCAAGGAGGCACTTAACGGTGATTCCCCTTTTTGTTATTATAGACCTTTTTATTACATAAATCTTTATGCAGACATCGATTTATGTAATTATTTACAATCAAAGTAGATTACATATGTCACAACATTATTTGTCTTCATTTCAAAGTTCACTCCAACCTAACCTAACCTTATCTCGGTTTTATTTCGTTCCGCTCAAAGTCCGCTCTATTTATAGTTCATTGAGTATATCTTGCAGTACAAGGAGAAAATAATAAATAATTATTATTACGTCAAAGCATTTTTGTGTTATTAAATAAAACTTCAGTAAGTACATTGTTAAGTTTACACCGTACAATGCGATGAAACAAATTGCACTCGGATTTGCAGACAATAACTAAAGGTCAGACATTTAAACTTTCTTAAGTAAAATAACAATTGTATATTAATAAATATACTTATTATAAACAGCTTAAGTACTTGAATATTTAGCGAACAGCCTGAAGTATAGTTAAACAATCATACCATGATGTTTTATGCACTTATAAAGAATAATAAGATAGAATAGCTATTGACGTTCTTTGAATTTTAACTTAAAATCTGGACCTTAGTCTGCACCCAATAATTTAAAACCAAAAACCAAGGTAAATAAATATTATTTACTAGTAAGATAGATACTGCAATCTCCATGCATATTCTTCACGTTATTAATATTTTTAATTTGACACCCAATTATGATTACTCATTCCATAAGCTGCAAAAGACACATTTTCATAAATGCAATATAATGCATACAAGTATTTTCCTCGCAGTCAAATGTCAGTAAGGAGTAATAAGAAAACGTTACCTGGGTATTATTTTAAAAACACTGGAACTCTAAAAAAAATCTGTTACTTTTCAACGAGTATTTATTAAAAATGGCCGAATGTTATGACTATATCTATTTCTGACGCCAAGCAGATGTGTGTAGTCACTGTTGTGTTTCTGTTTGAATAATACTGTAGCCACTGTAACTACTGGATATAAAGACTTGATATCTCATGTCTCAGGATGGCGAACGCAGTAGAATACCAACAATACCTACTTTGTTATTCAAGGTGTTGGGTGGTGTTTCTACTGTTTATGGCCGGCGTATCAATTACCAACAATTAAGCTCGTCTCGTCATTGAAAGTAATAAAAAAATGCTCTTAAAATAGTATTGTGTTAATAAAAACTCGCATTAATATTTATATTGCAAAATATTTATAAAATAGTACTTAAACATAAGATCGGGAACTTATATAGGTATACCATGGAACTATGTACCATGGAAATTCATTTTAGGAGTTCCCTAATTATAATGGAACAAATTAGCAATCAGTTAGTAAGGAAGGTTATTTATTAACATCTAATGACTTTAAACTCTTTTTCAGTATAGTACGCTCGAAGTTTCACTTCTTACCCATATCATAAACTAAATTACACCTATATACAAATATAACTTACGGAGTTGCCAAGATACGCAAAATATTTTTTATATAAAAATGATGTCAGATTTTTACAGTGATCACTCACAAAATAACATCGTACAAATTTTGACTCAAAACAAAGTGATCACATCAGTTCAAAAAATTACAAAGTTTTAAACAAGTACATACCTAATAGATTAAGTATACATAAATTTTACAACAAACTATAAATTAACACGACTTCGTTGTGATAAAAGATACCTGCGCGATAAAACGTGTGTTCTAGTCAAAATATTTTTACACCTCTTTTAAAGGCCTGCATCACATTAACTCCCCACTTTTTCACTCAAGGTTGTTTGCTTTTTTTCTAACGCATTTAATTTTGGACGGCAATAGACATTTTTCACATTTGTTAAAAATATCACTGCCATAACAATGGAAATTTAAATATTTTCTAAAATATTCTATATCATTTGCATTTGCACTTTGATTTTCTATCTTACCAAACTTCGCTTCGTAATTTTTTACCCATCTGATTATCAATTTCAACTCTTAACTTAAAAATCACAGCCAAATATACAATTACGCGTACATTTTCTTCAGTTCTCGTTTAAGAATTTTCCCTGACGGCGTCTTGGGAATGTCTTCGACGAACATGACCTCTTCGATTTTCTTGTAAACCGCCACCTTACTAGCTACGAAGTCTTGTATTTCTTCTTCTGTAGTCTTTTGCCCGTTTTTCTTAATAATGAAGGCCTTAGGTGCTTCTCCGTAGTATTCATGAGGAACGCCTATAACGGCTGCATCTGCGACTGCTGGATGAGATCTAAGGATGCTTTCTAATTCTGCTGGTGCGACTTGCATACCTTTCACCTAGAGAATTGTTTTTTTATAAATGTATAAGTTGATACCAAACTTAGGCTGGCTTGCACAAGTTACTATACATTTAATGATAAACATATTTAAAACCTTATGCTGTCACTATCATCCATATGGAGTTGATAAAGACAGCACTATTATTAAAATAAGTTAAGCGTTAATCAAATTTAGTTAGTCGTTTTGCATGCTACCCTTGAAATTAATTCATAGATATATAGTACGAGGATGTAACTATCTCTATATTACAAAACAATTGAAGCACAATGAATCACCTGAAACATAAAAAAAATCTTTTATACGTTACCTTTATAAGTTCTTTTATCCTATCTGTAATGAAGAGTCCCATACCGGGCTGGTAGTAGCCCAAATCTCCGGTCTTGAAGTAACCGTCCTCAGTGAGACTGTCTTTTGTAGCCGTCGGGTTTTTATGATAGCCTTTCATGATTGTTGGACTTTTGACGTACATCTCACCTTGCTGCAAGATGAAGAGATTATATTATAGAGGAATAAGGTTACTATGAAATTAAAGAGCGTACTAATTTACGTAAATAAAGACATAATTTTTCTAAGACATATGTTGTTGAATAGTTAATAATGGATAAATTAATGGAGTCAAAAACAAAAATGACTACATTTTCAAATTTTTGTTTCCAAGAGACAATGTTAATCTTTTGTAATTGGCTGCGGACGTGAAACTAAATGTTATTGATAACCTAGATCTTACAACCAAGAAACATTTGCTTACTTCACCGATAGGAACAGGTTCGCCGGTAAGGGGGTCGACGAATTTAAGTTTGAAGTTCGCCATTGGGACACCGCACGCTGAATAGTTTATGTTCTTAGAGTTTTTGAATGTAGATGTGCAGAGCGAGGTGGTTTCTGTCGCCCCAAAGCCTTGGTTAAACTCCATATCACGCTAGAATAAAATGTAATGTAAAGTTTATGAAAAGCGGGGTGATTTAACAATCTGCACTGTATACAATTCAAGGAGTAAGAACCATTACCTTTCTTAGAACTACCAAAAAGAGGCCAAAATGATTTCCAAACAACTATTCGTTATTATTTTTATTCTTATTTGCTGTATCTTTATATAAAATGTCTGTTTTATGACGGCCATTGGCCCAATCAAGTGGGACTTTACTACAAGGTTGATGTTTTATCACAGCTACATTTGCTTTAACACCTCTTATAAAGATTAACGGTCTCTTGCAAATATGTATTTGGCATTTATATCGTGCTATCTTCTGAACTTTAGTCAGTGACTTGCCAATAATGTAATATTAGTTATTTTAATAATGTGTGTGTATTTATTTTTGCTGGTGTAACAAATAAGTGATAAATTGCGATAAAGTGAAGCGGTTGATAAAGGCATGTTGTTTGTACTGACAAATCTTTTGAAAATTACTCATCGTTTAGTAATTTCATTTAGAGTAATTTTCAATAAAAGATCTTAACCTAAATCTTCAAACCCATTCGGAGAATGAACCAATCAGAATAACTCATTTGTACGCATGTCAAAAAAGATTTGTTCTGATTCGTCCGTTTTTGAAGATAGTTCAAAAAAGAGATTGGAGTCGTTTATTAGGAATGGGGGTAGTGTTACCATCAAAAATTCGACAGTTATGTAGTATTCGACTATGATACGTAATTTGTTGTTTCAGAAAGTGATGAGGTATTCTATTCCAACCACACATATCATTGCTTAGCAACAAATTGTTCAAAGATAAAGCGAAACTATCGCGGCACCATAAAATATATTAGGTAGGTTTTATCACGTATCGAACATTTTATTATTTACTTTTAGTACTTATTAGCAAACTAACGGGAAATACTTAAACTTTAAGTATATTGTTATTATCCTGCTCAATTTCTCAAGTAACGTAGGGTACATTATTTTTTGTATACATTGAATATAACCCAATAGTTTCTTCTTTATATGTATTAAGAAATATTTTAGTCTTTTCTGATCCCAACTACTTTGATATCGTAGATTACATAAAGAATAGTAATTCATAAGCGAGGTTTAGGTTATCAAGAAAACTGGCAGAATATGATTTCCACAAGCGATTTTTATCTTGCAAAAATTATGGCAAGGTTACAGGTCTTGCGCCAGTCCTATATTATGTATAGAACTATTAAAATCATGGGCGCTGAGAGCGGCGTGCAAGACGGTGCACGCATACCCCCCTGTCCGGATCAAGTCATAATAAATACAACTGAATAACAATGGGAACAATCGACCATAGAGCTCTAATTATGGTTTAGCATATGCAAATACCCGCGCGATTTTATTTAAAAGCAAAATAAATATTTTAATGATATTATGTAGTTTCTACTTAAACAGATGCCTCTCCATAAAAGTAATCTTGGCTGCTTCCATGATTACAATATTGCACATCAAGAAGTTCTTGCCCAATATATTGCTACAGGTTGCTAGTTTAAACTTAGCATCAGATACCATCACTTTAAGACGTTTATCATACTTTAACTAAAGGTTACACTTACTTTACTTTTCTCGATGATGCTTTGAACATCGGAGGCAGCGAGAGGTGCAGCGCCACAGACTATGTGCCTGATATGGCGAAAATGTTCCTCTTGGACATCAGGATGCTTGCCTAGGAGTATAGCTAGAAGAGAAACGATAGACTTGATTATTTTTCTGATTTATACTTACCTACTATTCAAATTAATCTATTTATCTACGTTTGGTGTGAGTTTGGATATTATGGCACTTCACAACAAATTACTAAAGATAATGATGTTGTAAGTAGTAATATTATTTCAAAATTCTGGATGATTTGGTCATAAACAGTTGTAGACTGTGTCCCTTTAAATAATTAATAAAAGAAATAAGAAGAATTGCATACAACAATTAACGCCGTTTTCGTATCTGGGCAGTCTATGATTGTTACTCCGAATTAGTATACCTAACAATGTTATCATAATAATGTAAATTGGCGTGTATCAGATCGCATATTACATCACCAGAAACACACAGGTTTTAGTGAATTTATTTGTCCTGTATAGCGGGCGGTTTAGCCTTCAAAGCAAAGCTAGGCCTTGTATATTATCTAAATACTTTGCTATTTTGTATTGAACATTGGAACGTAATGTTTATATATGTAGAACTAAATTTGATTGAGATATATTATGGTAAATATTAGACTGAATTACAAACTAAAATATACCATATCAAGTCATAGCATCTATAGTTTATAATATTTAAATTACTTATTATATAATCGTTACTGAATGAATTCATATTTTTAGTACTTCATATTATCTTCTACATCCTCATTATTGTTTTAGATTTTAATAAGATATGTTGTCAGTGGTAAATTCTGTATACACCTATTAGTATCACACATATCAGAAGCTGTTTCTTATTGTTTTATTGTATTTAATGATATAATATTTAGTGCTGTTTGTGTACCTTAATAAATAAATAAATATTTTAATATTTATGGGTATGTAAAAATCAATAATAACTTACCAACTGGAGGTACTATGTTGAGCAAAGTGACGTTTTGTGTCCTCAATATGTCTAAGTACATACTAGCAGAGAATTTAGCCATCGATATCAATTTAACTCCTTTAGACAAGTGACCCATAAGACCAATGACCAGTCCATAAATGTGGAAGAATGGCAGAAAGCTGGGTAATAAGTCTTGGTCTGACTGATCTGAAAAAACATAAACATATCTAAGTTCGTAGTGCCTTATTTAAGTTGAAAAAAAAAAATTAAACTAGAGAATTATTAAATAGAAAACAATTCATTTTATTAGGAATGTGACAAGCACTAATGCAAAAATAATCTGTATTCTTTCCATATAAGACCTAACTTACCATGAGCCAATCTCGGGAAACTAGTCTCGTTTGTATGCATAATTTCTATACCAGCCAGCAGGTTTTTATACGTGATTTCAACTCCTTTCGGCAAACCAGTAGTGCCACTCGAAAACGGTATACAAGCAACATCATCTTCCTTAACCTCTACTTTATCAAGGAGAGCCTGGTCTATCTCTCCATTCTCAGCAACTTCAGAGTATCTGATAGCTCCATCTGGTATGGGCATACTAGGAATATCAATAACAACCACTTTAGCATTGACATTCGCACTTTTCAGACCCTTCATAACGTTTTCGTAACATTGTGGTATTGTCACTATTAATTTCGGTTCTGTGATCGAAGATTGGTGGCTGATCTCATCTGTAAATAAAAATGCATTTCTATTTCACTTCTTTTTGCACTTGGTATACAGTTGGGTGTTGTTTACTAACAAATTAGTATTATGTTATATATTACGTTTGGTATAAGTATTTTGAAGATTTGAGGAAATAAAATTTACTCGTACTTCAGTACTATTTTATCTGTATTTTTTTAACTAATTACTGGATTAAAGAAACTCCTTATTAAGGGAAAACAATCATAATTTACTAACGTTTGTGACCAGCGCTAATAATTATTGAAAAAATAACACGTATTCGGTGATGCAGTTAACGTACAAAAAGAACATTGAGTAAAGCTTGCATAATTTGTTATGTACGAGGTAATTGCAGTTTTATCGTAATTTACACCTAGCTATACTTTCACCGCTTTGATTATTATTTCACTGAAATGAGAGATAATCGCTGGACTGTAAAAAGTTTGTTGTTGAATATTCGTATCAGTTTATCGCATTTATATGTCTTTTACATATTTTATAATATCTAGTGATAAAATGAAATATGTGGTAATAAACTGTGCCATAATTCGGATACATCTTCAGACATTGTTAGGTCCCAAATTGCATTGCGTTTTGCATATACCACTCATTACAGATTAACTAGCATTTTTGAATAAATTATGCCTAAATGCTTTACCAATGTGGGCTATTAAAGGAGTCTTTTCACTTTTCGCCTCTTTAAAATTTAAATTTATTCCTGCCAGGAGAATTATTTAAAGACTTTCCCGCACTCAAACCTACTACTACAAATCCTGTAAGCCAGGACCAGCAGTGGCACGCATTTTATGACACCGAGCAGTGCAGCTCAATGGGCCTTAGGTAGTAAGTAAGTTAGGTGGTTAGTAATCCGCATTTAACTTAATTAATCAAATAGAAAGATAGGAAGGAATAGGAAATATGAATTATCCACTTCCCTCCTAGCAAAGCGGGAATAAGAAATAATTAACTAAGGAAGCATTTTGGCAGGAGATTACTACATTTATATTTCATTCTTATGTCAAATAAATGTTACCTAGCTTTTATCAGGATCCTTAACTCGTGCCAAAGCCAATTTATACCTTAATGCGTCAGACGTTAGCAAAGCGGAGCTATCTAATCAAACGACCGCCCAGGATTTGCGTAATTCTAATCCAAAGTCTGTGAAATCATCATTCAAATCTTACTTAATTCTACTTCTTATCATATCTTTATTCTTTGTTTTACGATCCTAATGTCTTAAACGATTTGAAGTTATTATAAAACCCGACATCCGCCTGCATATTTAACATATGATAACATTTTGGAATTTCGATATATAACCATTCAAGCAGCGGTGCCATTAAAGCAAACTGTAATGCGGGTTCAGAATCTAATACTAAAAAAAGTTTTTTCATTCTGTCACGTAAAAGTGTTTGTACTGGACTTAAGATAAGCACGAAGCCGTCTGTATAAAGTATTGAATAGCAACAGATATTTCATGCCATTCGAGACAATTATGCCGGCCTACTAATATGCTTCTTCACGCTACGGTGGAAGGACCCAAGTTTAACTCGCATATCTGATACAATTTTTTCCACTTACGTGCAGACGGCAAACTGCCTAAAGTAAGTTATGCACCATATTGAGTAATTTTCTCAGCTTAGCCAGCTAAACTAAGGTAATGTTTTCTTATGTTTAAGCGAATGTTGGCATTGGAATAAAACTATTTTTTTGGATTGTATCGCGGTTTTTGATATTATAATTTTCTTCTGACGTTTCGAAGACTGCAGCCTTAATGGTCACGGGGAGACTGAGGAATTGGATTTTCGAAAACTCAAAGTTACAATATCTATAATTTTTTATTTTTTTTTGAATAATTGTAAAATGCTGTATACAATACTTTTATTTTAATAAACTCAGCTAGCTTAGTTACAACAACCAACCGTAATGAGATTATGTGGAGACGCTACTTTATTCCTTTCCTTCTTCTTCCTTTGCTTCAAAGAAATTTGTCGCTTTTTCGCATTTTTAACCTCCGACAGAAAAAGAAGGATGCTATAAGTCTAAGATGTGTTAAAGTATCTGTCTGTCTGCGGCATCGTAGCTCCTAATCGTATGGACTGATGAAGATACGGTTTAAACACCTAATGTGATCAGAATGGTTTTCAGCTATACGATGTATTCAAGCATTCGGAAATCACCTGCTCTTTTCCTACTTACTCAAGTTAGATAAATTTAATAATTTGGTTACTTACCTACACTACAAGAGAAATAAAAACAAAGACGCTGATCAATATGATTTATCTTCAAACACACCCACCTTAATCATATACAAACATCCCATTTTATTTTAGAGCAATGAAGACAATCTTATCTGACAGCAGATAAGATGATATTTCTTAGCATGTGCCAAATATCTTAACGTACAGGTGAAGAACGTTTTATAATAAAATTTAAAGCAGTCATGTAACCATGGTTGGTGGTGCTCCGGGAGGTCATCGTTCAGCAATGGATTGCGATAGGTTGATTAGTTAATTGTTTATTGTATCTACAAGGTTAGGAAAAATAATGAAAGTTAAATAATACCTGACTGAAGACAAGATATTTGTTGTTTTGTCATTCTCTAAAGAGATACATTATTTTTCTTATTAAATTGAAGCAGTAGTTTCTGCATATAGCCGTAGTAGGAATGGGAAGGACGTCGTGGCTAGGCAATATACGGACTGGAATAAAAACGATCGAGGAACTGTTCTGTCGGGCCATGAACAAGGAAAGGTTAAAGAAACTGATTGCCGCCTTCAATAATGGAGAGGCACCTGAAGAAGAAGAAGTAATCTAGAAGGACGAACGTCTTAAGGGTTTATTAGCGTTCCAATTTTTGTTTTAAAATAGATCTTTAGAGTATTTCTTAGCAAAATAAAGACAGTGGTCTGAGACAGTAAACGCTATCTCGGATTAACAAGATGAAAGAATTTAAACTGGCAATTAAAGGTAATTGGAAAAATTATCTCCAATTGTATCGCAAACATAACTGATAACTTTTCTCATATAAACCAATTAGTCGGCGAGGCGTTTTATCATCCGAGGCACGGCCCATTCTTATCACTAATTTACTATATCCGTCTGCTGTCTTATCGTAATAAGCAATACATTTTAGATAACACTATCTTTACACCTAAAGACATGTGTTATGTCGTACTCTCTTTAAGACCTGTGTTACATTGTACTATCTTTAAGACCTGGGTTGCGAAGACCTAAATAGGCGATTATTACTTTTGGATTTTCGATTCACGGTTAACGTAAATTGATGGTTATGCATCCGTTTACCAAAGTTTTATAATAAATCTACTTATGATGCAAAAGTATGTGTTTATTTTTTTTATGTTCTTTTTTCTTTTGATTCATTTCGATGCGGTTAATTTTAAAATGATAATTAAGGCATTGCTCCCAACAAAACAAAGCGATAACCTTATTTCTAGAAGCAATTTATTCGAAATTTATAATATAGATATGTATAAAAAAATAATATTTCTGCTTTCATCATATTTCTGCAATATATTATGTTGACTTTGGTTGTTACAACATTTTTATAATTTGGGTATTGTTTAATAAATTTTATAATGAAAATGAAAATGCCACTAGAATTGTTGATTCCGTGCATCTCTTCTTTAAGTACACATCAAATATTGTTTAAATAAATGCAGTACGATTGGAAATATTTAACAATAAAAAAACTCGTTAAATATAATATGTAACTTCCTTGAAATTCAATTAATAAAAATATACAAACACAGCTAACTAACAAGGCGAATACCCAAAAAACTCACATTCTTTATAAATAGGGTTGTAGGTGGTCAACTTGCAGCCGGACTGCAGGACTCCAAAGGCGACTACAGGAAACTCAGGACAGTTCGGAAGGACAGCACCCACCACGTCCCCTTGCTTCAGGCCAAACTTCTTCAGCAGAGACGTGGCGAAGATCGAAGAGTTCTTCTGCAGTTGCTCAAACGTGTATGACTTCTTCGTTTCAGCGCTTTCCTGCATAAGGGAAATTGAAAAAGCAATTGAAATTGAGAATAATTTTTAAATCTAAGTTTAGTACGTTTCATATGGATAGTGACAAATTACTCTTAGAAGAACCAGTTGGCCTACAATCCTTTATTTTTGATACGGGCAAGGGAAAATAATTCCACTCCACTTGATGGTAAGTGAAGAGGGGTCCAATAGAATGTCTACTGATGAGAGATTATTAACCCTCGGCAGTCAACACAGTTATGCCGGCCTGTCGGCACCAGCCTTTACACAGGCTGATCCTGGAACGCGGCACACTTACGTGAGCCACTATGGCTGGTTTTAACACCTTGTGTATGGTGGTCGCTATCTTGGCGGTTATAAAATATATCCTATCACCAGTAAAACCATCTTTTGCCAACGTTGCACATAAAATAACAATCAAGGCTACATCAGTTCTATAATTATATCCAAACAAATATTTTGCAATTAATTTGTCTAAATAAGGGTATTCAATTCGCATTCTATAACAAGTTTACTATCCGGATGACGTCACATTATCGCAAACATCAAAATGTATATAAGACATAAAAACATAAAAACATATATATCAAAACATAAAAATGAATCCCTATTTCCCTTGGTCACGCCATCACGCGTGAACGGCTGGACCGATTTCACTATGTTTTTTGTTGTGTTTGTTATTGTCAGGAGAAGGTTCTTATGAAAGAAAAAATCAAAAAATTACGCAGCAAATTAGAAAATTTAAGAAAACTTAATGAAAATATTATTTTTATATACTTAACTGTCAATTGTTTGAAATAACTGTCAGCGATTGACAGAATGCGCGATGCAAATTCATAGTTAAGACGGGACAACGTCTGTCGGGTCAACTAGTCATTAAATATTTAATATATTCAACACTAATCCAACAAAATCTAATAGTTTCTCGGTTAGTTAGGTTTTTATCAGCAGGAAAACGAATCAATTATTATTTAGTAAACAATAGAAAAGTATGACGTTATGGTTCATGACGAATGAATTCATAATTGCTTGTAGATTAATATCCATAGGTCATAATAAGGCTGACTATGAGATTAGCTGCAATCTGTTCTAATGGTGATTATAAACCGTATTATTAGACTAACAAGGTCAAGATTCAAGATAACATTGTTTATAAATGTACTATAATAACTACACTGTAACTTTCTTTAGTCTCTGCACCACCTAAAGGTTGACTGGTCGAAAATTCCTTCGGGATTGGCTATGCTTTTATACTCTTTCTATGTGTAAATAAATAAATAAATATAATACGGAGTTTTAAATAAAAACTACAATTAAGTACGAAAATTAAACTTAAATTTCATAAAATCCTATTTTTTTTTTCATCTAAGGAAGATTAAATGAAGTATTTTTTTTATTGTGGTATTGCTCTACTACAACTTCATAAAAATCTACTTTATACGTTTGTACAAATATTTATGCTATAAGTCTATCCGTAATTCTAGAATTCTGCCGGCCTCTAACAAAGCCTTGTGATGCGTAAAGTACTAACACGTGGTCACAGCTAGGTCGACGTAATGTCACGGTCTCACTCCGAGAGCTGTGCTCAATGCGATTTTTTTGTTGAACTCACAGGGCTGTCACTTCACAGTTTTACAAAATTCTTCTATATTTTTATATATACTGCAGATAAGACGAAAGCTGCCACTTATATTTCTTTTTATATGTTACTACATATAAACATAACAAAACGATATGAATATTGCTGTTATAATTATCATTATATAATAAAAACAGAACTTCGAATTTCACAGTAATGTATCGACACTGTGCTGCACTAACATCTTTGCAATGAAGTATAATGTGTGATGTATTATAATGTATTGATTACAATATTCCCCAAATAAAACATAATTAGTGCTCACATAGTAAAAACTGTCAAGTTGCCTGAATTGAATAATGGACGCTAGAGAACCAGAATTTCGAAAAATCATAAACATTAATTAGGAATAATTAGAACTGGAGACAGAATTTTCAATGTATTAATCCAATTCACACGTAACAAGTCCTAATTTTAGCATTCAATTTGACAAATCCCTAAGGTCATTGCCTATTGACCCGTCGATGCTTACTCCGCAAGGTCGATTCAACTTTTTTGTTAGGAAATAAATACAAATCTAATATTATTAAATTTATAAAGGCTATATAATATTTTGTGAGGTTATTCAGAAGATTATATCAAAGTCTTTTGAGTGTTACGTTTTATAGTAATTCAACTTATGATGAAACATGTGTGCATTCAGTAATATTGGCCGGCATAATTCTTGCAACTGTCGAGGAACGCAAGGTTTTTGTTTGTCGATGAATTTGTACTTTATTGTGTTTGTATCATCTGATAATTTCTTAGGCCAATTTAATAATAAAATGTATTTGAAATTTTATAAGAACAGAAAAAATATAAATTATTACGCCAATTGACTAATAATTATCTTAACTGCCGGCCAAAACCGTGGTTATTCATTTTTAATAAGTAAAAAAAATATGTTGTGACATTTTTTTTTGTAACAATTTGAATTTACGTTGTATTAAAGTAATTGACGTCAAAGTAATTACTCTACATTAATTATTATTTTAAAAATCTATACTATTATATAAAGCTGAAGAGTTTGTTTGTTTGTTTGTTTGTTTGTTTGTTTGAACGCGCTAATCTCAGGAACTACCGGTCCAAACTAAAAAATTCTTTTTGCGTTGGATAGCCCTTTGTTCGTGGAGTGCTATAGGCTATATATCATCACGCTATACCCAATAGGAGCGGAGCAGTAATGGCTAATCTCAGGAATTACCGGTCCAAACTGAAAAATTCTTTTTGCGTTGGATAGCCCTTTGTTCGTGGAGTACTATATGCTATATATCATCACGCTATACCCAATAGGAGCGGAACAGTAATGGCTAATCTCAGGAACTACCGGTCCAAACTGAAAAATTCTTTTTGCGTTGGATAGCTCTTTATTCGTGGATTGCTATAGGCTATATATCATCACGCTATACCCAAAAGGAGCGGAGCAGTAATGGCTAATCTCAGGAACTACCAGTCCAAACTGAAAAATTCTTTTTGCGTTGGATAGTCCTTTGTTCGTGAAGTGCTATAGGCTATATATCATCACGCTATACCCAATAGGAGCGGAGCAGTAATGGCTAATCTCAGGAATTACCGGTCCAAACTGAAAAATTCTTTTTGCGTTGGATAGCCCTTTGTTCGTGGAGTACTATAGGCTATATATCATCACGCTATGGCCAATAGGACCGGAGCAGTAATGGCTAATCTCAAGAACTACCGGTTTGAACTGAAAAAAATGTTTTGTGTTGGATAGCCCTTTGATCCCGGAGTGCTATAGGCTATATATCATCACGCTATGACCAATAGGAGCGGAGTAGTAATGAAACATGTTGCAAAAACGTGGAAAAATTATTAGTTTTGAGATCTTCCGTTGCGTGCGCTGTGTAAACGGTTAAAGTTATGCAACAATGAGGTATGACGGGATTGTTCCTCTTAAAAAGTTCTAAAAAATATATTATAAAACAAAGTCCCCCGCTGCATCTGTCTGCCTGAACATGTTAAACTCAAAAACTACCCAACGTATTAAGATGAAATTTGGTATGGAGACAGTTTGAGACCCTGGGAAGAACATAGGCTCCCGGGAAACTACTACTTTTATAACGGAAAACTTTAGCCTGAAAAACTTTATAACGCGGGCGGAGCCGCGGGCAAAAGCTAGTACAATATATTCTGGCTTCTCACAACATACTTCAATCTGAATGAAATTATGTATGAACTATAAAACAACCACTAAAACGAAGTAAATCTGGTTTCTTAATTCCAAATTAATAGGAATTATCGATTAAAAAATATTTTAATGTTTCTTAATTCCAAATTAATAAGTACATAATATATTCTCAAATTCCAATTTCGTTCAATTCGCAATATAAACTATGAAAAACCGTCACCAAAAGTTTTAATCAGATTTCTATTGTTTCTTAATTATAAATTAATAGGAATTATCACGAAAAAAATATTCAAGTTATTTTTTGTTTCATTCCGTTAAATTTACAACATAAACTACAAAAACAAATTAGTTTAAATTTTATTTCTCAATGACAAATTAATAGGAATTATCGGTAAAATAATATTTTATCATTAAATTTAATATTTTCAAATTCCTATTTCATTAAATTCGAAACATAAAAAAACAGTCACCAAAACAGTTTTAATAAGATTTTTGAACTTTAACATATTAATATCTATTTTGGTCGCTTTCTCTTAGAAACACGCGTGGGCTGCACAGCGGCCAAATAGAGCGTTGACCTGTGAACGACGAGCCAAAAATTGCGATATTATATGCTAGCCTGGTCATATCTTAATATTGACGAGACGAGCAACGTGTTTGCTAAGATCTCCAATGGTTATAACCAGTAACCCTACTTCAGTTTAACCCAGCAAACATGCTAACCGTGTTTTGTAAGTTATGTACTCAAAATTTCTAAAACATGGAAAAAAAAATAAACACCGTATTTTTAGAATATGTTATCATCATTTTGGTTGTATTAACTTTTATATAATGTGTTTTAATTTCACAATAAAAATGCCACAGAATTTTTTAATTCCGTGCATAAAGTACATAATTTTAATCAGCGACTAATACTATTAAATAAACAATTTAATAACAAACATTTTGATAGTTAAAAATTTTCAAAAACATCTAATCTGACTTTTTAAATAAATTATTCGTAAATCTTTCCTCATTTCCGTAGCAACTCATGCGCCGAAAATGTATGAAACTAATGCTCGAGGCCGTTTGAGACGGTTTTAAAAATTTGAATTACTGATTGCATGGCAGCAAAGACAATAAACTATGTAGTGAGTTATAGACCGAATATCAGGGCCAAATTTTTGCTCCAAAAATTATTATAAATTGGTAACAAGTCGCTGTCTTATTTGAAATGTCCGTCTGACAAGATGTTACAGAGTCCTTAGATATTAACACAAAAGTATATTTACGGAAAATATGTTAATTTTCGCATTAAAAATGTACAAATCATGATATGAGAAAAATATGAGATATTTTACATTGGTGTTTTGCTATTTCATAGTAGATTGAGTAACCATCACATAAGCGCATAATTTTTGTATGACAATCTTCCCAAAGTCCGCTCTATATAATCTTAGAAATCTTTATATGGCAGTAACTTTTCATCAGGAGACACAATGTTAAATGTACCTTTTCGTACAAGAAATTAAGTCATAAATCGCGAATTGAACACAGTAGCAAACAAGTAATGCAACTAACGTTATCAAATATTAGAACGTAAGCGTGAAGCAACATCGTTAATATTTCCGGCTGACTACACTACCATTTGTACTAATAATAATATATGTGAGTATCCGATATAATTCCGAACAGGTAATTGCTTTATTTAAACATAATATTTTTGTATTTTCAAAAAATATAGTAGACCTATTCCGTAAACGAGTGCAAATCCTCTTTTTTTTAATTACGGGCGTTCTAATCGAATGACATCTATTTATTTATAGGATCATCAACGTAATGTATAAACAAAATGGAACATTGAGACACATATTATTAATGCTAAATTTCATTACAAATCAGAGATGATCACAGCATAAAAAGTTATGAACAACTCAAAAAGTCTATTATTTAAATATACATATTTAAAAGTAGCGACAAATAAATTCTAGAAAAATATAGTTAATATTTACCTAAACGGGTGATTTTTCGGCGTACTTATTTATAAAACTAAAACTGTCCTTAAATTAGAAATCCTGTAATTGATCAAAGAGGGATTTGGCCCCGTAGAAGTAGGGCCCCCGACTTTAATTATCTATTTTACAGTGGCGTAACGTCCATACAATCTAATTCCTACCGGCTTCCCTTTTAGGTTCAATTTAACTTATCTTAGTTTTTGTTTTCTGTTAAATTAGTAGCGATATATTAACTTTTTGAAAAATGTCATCCTTCGCCAATGCTATTTTATATTAAGCTATAGATGTAATTAAGACGATTTAATCTCGCAAGAGCTGGCGCCAGCCGCCAAGCCCTTCGATTTATTATTTCAATGATAAATTATACTTACGTAGCTGAGTATAAAATTGTTTTATTTTATTGTTTACATTCGATAGCATATCAAGGACACGGCGCAATTCTATAGCAATTAAGGTAATCCCAAAGCGGGACAAATATTAAACACTAGCGTAAATAAAAATTTTCAAAATTATAATTGGGTATTATAGCCTGACCAGGAAAATAAAAAACCATCGCCTTGTAAAAGATGGAACTAATTTGTACTAAACTTCAACTTTCAAACAGAAGAGTAAAAGTGATTCCGTAAGTTTTAATTAAGATATAAGTAAATTTTCAGATCTTGCGATATTTCGGCCGAGTTTTTTGAACGTAATTTCAAATTAACCTCAAAGAAGAGACCGGTAAATACTAAGCGAAATTGTATTGCAAACATGGTAAAAGGAATACAAAATTTACCAACAGTTCTTCATTGACTAAGCTGTAATCAATGTAAAATGAACAAGAATGTGTTTATATAGGTCAAATGAAATCAGGCCGCCACCAATAAAACGTAGTGTGAATTGTTCACGCTCTAACCATTATAGTAAGAAGTGAAGAACTTTACAATCATTTTTGTAAAGAAAAAAAAAACAAATGTTATATAAATACATATAAGTACCATAACATTACCTAATTTGAAAAATTAAATAAATAAAAACGGAGATAATAACACTTTGCTGGCTCACTATTAGAGAGTTCTATGTTATTTTTTGCACAAATTAAATTATATTTAACATATAATCCTATGTATTTTTCAGCAAAAATTTCCAATAATCTCCGAAAGATAAATAAAGGGGCAACCTTGACTTATTGTTTATTTTTAAACTTGCATAAAAATAAATGTAAATTTATATAGGACCTTGTAATAGTAAGCCAGCGACTTGACAATAAATAAATCAATTCCATTGCCAGGAATACTAATTCGAATTTCGAAAATGTTGCGGTCATCGACACTGATCAAGTCCACATTCATACATAAATTACGATAAACTTACAATAGCCACTAGATGTTTGAAACTCGCCGATTCTATCCACAAACGATCGACAAATCTCATTTTAGGCACAACCACATCCGGGATAGGCGAACTGATAACATATTTGTCCGAGTCCATTAACCTGGCACTAGAGGATAGTTTCCTTTGACATTTTAAGTTTTTAATTTCGCGTATTAGGACTTTTCGCGCCAAGTTGTTCATAGTGACGATAGAATCGTGCGGCGATGGAAACGAGACTGACTCGACGCGCATGCGGATTGCGGAGTCGGCCGTGCGATACTCGAAATTAGCAACATGATAATTTGGAAGTCTTACGTTCTAAAGGTATTAAACTGTTATCAATTTTATGTAAAAAATTGTGTATTTGAAAGTGTGTTTTCATTAGGTATTACGAATAAATAAGGAGTGCAGGGTTCATGATATTTAAATTGATGTCGCGTTATATCAGCTGCTAGTTGTCGCTAATGCATTTTGTGAAACGGAATTATAGTAGACACGAGAACAAGAGCTCATAGATATACTGAGTCATTTATTATGTTCTAGCTTTAGATCGCGGCTTCGCCCGCGTGAAGGAGTTTCCCGGGATACATTTTTTCCGACTTATTTGATATGTATCGTTATAGTATGACCAAATTACACACTCTCATTATAGATTATAGCCTATGTGTATTTTGATGTATAACCAATATTAGGTACTATAAAGTTTCATCCAAATCCGTTCAGTAGTTTTTTCGTGAAAGAGGAACAAACATACATACATCCATACATCCATCCTCACAAACTTTCGCATTTATAATATAAGTAGGATTAGTACGATGTTCTTCTGTACATGCGGGAACATTGCCTTAAAACTTACATCTGAGTCTATGATCAGTCCACAAGTACTCCAAAGGACATCTTGTGAGCTCATTATTTACAGCGTCAAACACGGAATGTGAACAAGGCTAGAAAAAAATTGAGGACTGATGAGCAATGGATGGATTGTAATAAATGAGGTGTGCATAGCAACGAGTATGTGTAATTTATACTTCAATGTTTTCTTATGTACTTGACTTGCTTTTGGGCTCACGAGTTACGGGAAAATGCAACGCTTTAAAAATTATAATTTATTTAAAAAATATTCTAGGGTTTTTAGAAAAAATATAGTTCTGATGTCTAATATCAGTCAACGTTAATAAAACTTACAACCGACTAAGTGAAAGTTGTTAGACGCAATCACGTCTGCGAAAGCTGAATCTATAAAATTTGATCCCAAAAAGGCAATCAATGATCGTGGTGATTTTTATACCATAGCTCATGATACTGAAGTACGAGATTAGAACGTCTATACTAACGATCCGACGCTGTCAATAATAAACAACTATATTTTAATTTTGTTTCATTGTAAAATGTAGGGTTGATATTATAATGAATTTTCGGATGACCAACACCTCAGTCCTCCCCGTGACCACGAAGGCTGCAATCATAGAAACATGGGGAGAAAATTGTAGTATAGAAACGGCGATAAAATCCGCAAATTTGAATTTTTCGAAATCTTACGCTGTCTTAGACATTGTTATACTTCGTACTCAAAATATTGCACGTCATTACACGCTCGAACATCACATGCCATTGGATTATAATTTACAGCATATTTTAAGGAATTGTACACAAGTGTTTTGGACTGTCACCCCCTTATTCTTAGACGTTTTTTATCGAAGGAAGTTGCTATGACAACAAGTCTGTTATGGTACGACTAGGCCGTGGTGGACTAAGGTCTTATCCCTCTCAGAATTAGAGGAGGCCCGTGCCCAACAGTGGGACAGTATATTATTATTACGCGACTTGCCGCCATTCCTACAAGTTACAAAATTTGTAAATCAGCTTGTTTTGATCATATTATGGTAAAATGGCTTACGGAAGTCGACTTCTGCAAGTTTTCTTGCTAATCTAAACCTTATTTAAGAGGTTAATCAAATAAGGTTTTAGCTGTGGACGACCAGCAGCAATGGACAGTAAATCGATCATAATTCGCGAAGGGTGTTTATTCAAGATAGATTTACAATTTTGACTGTCTCGATGGCGTAGTTGTATATGTACACGGTACAAGTACGATTGCCGTGCTGAGGTCCTGGGTTCGAAACCCGGGTCGGGCCAAAATAATTTGACTGGGTTTTTCCATCTTAAAAATTATTCAGTCGCAGCTCGGAGTCAAGAAGTTGGCGGTGTGATACCCCCGTGCCTCGGAAATCACGTAAAGCTGTTGGTCCTGCGCCTGATCTCTCTCCGGTCATGTCGGATTGCCGTCTCAACGATCTATGAGAGTGAAGGAACAGAGAGTGCACCTGTGTATTGCGCACACACTTGTGCACCATAATATCTCCTGCGTACCTCGCTGATCTCCGTTGAGATTGGCCGCCGTGGCCGAAATTTGGCTAGGAGGGATTCATTCATTTACAAGGGAATAAAGGGCCGCGTGGTCCCCGGGCGCGTGGCCCAAAATGTCGCAAACCGACCGCCCGCCGACAAAAGGGTGCCGTTTTTTTGCGAACCTTTGTACAAAAGAAATATTTTTTTTGCAAGCGATGCTCAGTGTGTTTATACAGTTCTAATATATCATTATTAAATTAAGTAAATTCGAAAAATTCGCACGATATAAAATACATTGGGGACAACGTACGAAGTGAAGTTTTAAAAAAATCTAGTTCAGATAATTCTTTCAGAAAGATTTTCAATGAGATAAAGATGTTGACATGAGATATTGAATTTAGGTCTGATAACAGAGTAAACATTTTATGATAGGTTTAAAAGAGGAGTTTTGTATTTACTATTATGTTGTATGGAACGTGTCGGTGCTTGCCAAGTGCTATTTTCTACATTCCTTATGTCTTTCTTTTAAATAGGGAGAGATCGATGTTATTTCAAAAGTACTATGTTACTGACTGCCTCGGTGGCGTAGTTGTATTGCACGTCCGGTACAATAGCGCTCTGAGGTCCTGGGTTCGAATCCCGGGTCGGGCAAAGTGATATTTGGGTTTTTCTGCTCAGTATCAGCCCGGAGTCTGGAATTTGTGCCCGATATGGCGATAGGCTCGCCCCCTATCACATCATGGGACGGAATATACTTGGCGAAAAGTGGGTGCCCTAGTTGCGCCTCTGCATACCCCTTCGGGGATAAAATGCGTGATGTTATGTATGTACTATGTTACTGCACCAGAGACAATTTACCACCAGGTAAAATTAAAAAAAAAATAATGCCTCAGTTAACATATCGCAACCTATCAGACGGAAAACAAAAACTAAATGGATTAGTTTTAATTATAGATCAATAATCGATAACATACCATTATGCGTACAAACATTAGATAATATAAGCAAATAATAATACGGAGATAATAAATATCTTTTTATTATCCGCATATATACTTATTCATTTGTTGAGCAACAAACGTGTTGAAATTATAATCTGAATACTTACCTATAAGTTTATTCTCAATACATAGTACCTTTGTATACGTAATTTCCCCAAAGAAATAAATATCTTATCCAAGCAGACCAACAGTTTATGTGTACACGTCTACATAAATTACTTGTATTATAATATCAGCCCTGTATTATATACTGTCCCACTGCTGGGCACGGGCCTCCTCCATTACTGAAAGGGGTCATGTCTCAGTCCACCACGTTGGCCTAGTACGGATTGGTAGACTTCACACACCCTCAAAATTCCCACAGAGAACTTCTCAGTATGCAGGTTTTCTCGCGATTTTTTCCTTTACTGTTAAACTAACTGATAATTCACAAAGAATACACACATATTTTTTAGAAAAGTCAGAAGTGCGTGCCTTTGGGATTAGAACCTGCGGACATTCGGTTCAGCAGTCCATTCGACACCGGTTACCGTCGCATTTTTTGAATTATTTGAAATATTAACGAATTAAATAATAAACAAACGTTATTTCTTAAGATTTACTTGAATAATGTAGTAAAATAGCGCTACATTTTCTGTTGCCGATATTCAGTTAAAAATACTTTGTGATCTAATAGCCGGTTCCCATGGTCATAAGTATGCAGCCCGCATACATAGAAGTCGCAAAACCTGCATTACTGACACCCGCCTCGTAAATTTCCCTTCACTGCAAACCGCCTTTCGCCAGAAATATCTGCCCGATACCATTAACACAAGTAAATTCAACGCAATCCACTACAGGGTACAATGTTGTTTGAACTTTATGTAGTAGTATTTAAGAAATAATATCAAATACCTACACTCGTCAGTCACATTAAAGCTATTATCAGTCACACATCCTTGCTTACAGAGTTTTTAATAGATTAACCGTCAATTATAATAAACGATCCCAATCGCTTTTTTATCGATCTCAAAAATGGACCAATCAGAACAACGTTTTTTTGAAATGCGTACAAATGAGTTATTTTGATTGGTTCATTCTCGGAATCGGATTGAAGATTGAGATTGGGATCGTTTATTGAAAACGGCTGTAAGACGATAAGCGTTATAGACCCACTCATACATATCTACAATGACAGAAGGATCATGGTGTTAATTGAAAAGTGAAGGGACTTTATTCAACTTTCTAAATACATTCATGGGTACACGCTGTTCCCCCTTTCCAGGGGTAGGCAGAACTGCATCACTGTTTCACCTACATTTTGCTAGATCTAACATACTTAGTCTAATGTAATAGAGGACGAACCTATTACTGGATACAAACCCAGGCCCAGGCTGATATTGAGTACAAAAACTCAATATCACTTCATCCGACCCAGTGATCGCACTGGAGACATCAGAACGGTACCTTATCGTACCCAAATACCCATGCCAAAAACACTAGTCGATTGAGCTACAAAAATGTAAAAAGGTACAAAAATATGAATCAAATCTTGGCAATAAATAATGTACCAGTCGATCTAGTCTTCCCTTAAAAGCATAGCCTTCAAAAGCAATAACTGAGCGGGTTTTAAAATCTTGTCTTATATTGATTACTGCTCTCGATCTGGCTTAAAAATAAATTAATTATTATACTAAAAACTACATAAGGCTATCATCAGTGCGCCTGTGATTTATCTTTAACGGCAGTTTTTAATAAACGATCTCGATTTTAATCCTCGGTCCGATCCTTAGAATAAATCTATTAAAATAATGATTACTTATGTTCACGCGAATGTTAGACATTTAAATAAATAACAGCGATATAATCCGCAAAATAGATTTATTTAATTATCAAAGTAAGTAATTTGTAAGCTTGTCAAAAAAATATTCTTTTGGTCCATTTTCGCGACAGATTTAAAAATGCGATTGAAATAATTTATTGAAAATGGTTAGTCATAAAAACTGTTTTACAGAGTTTATTTGTATATGCTTCATCGTACCTACTAATATTTTTTGGAATGTTCATCTCCACCATGTGTCCTCAACTTATCCTACATGTTACATAGAATAATGTATCAAAACATAATATTTTCAGTTATTATATTTTGAACCAAATAATTGGCGTCAGCGTCATACACCAACGAATGTTCCGACAAACAGACAGACAAGCTTATATGGCTAATAATATAAACGCGAAAGCTTGTAAAAATGTTGTTCGATGATTTGAATTTAATTTGGCACACGGGTAGACATCTTTGATTACCACATAGGCTCTTTTTTATACTAGTAATTTGCTCCCATGGGGAAATATTTAAGATTTTGAAATAGATCCCGCTGGCGTGTTTTACGGACTTTTATAGCGGGAAAGTAATTTCACACGAGCCAAGCCGCGAGAAACACCTAGTATTCTATTAAAAGGTTGTTTTACATTTTACATTCCTCGAACCTCGTGTCCCCCAGTAATCTTTTTCAACAAGATTTAATGGACGACTACGAAACACCTGTCTCATAGAAATTATAATTAGACAATATAAAGGTACCATTACTAATGGAGATATTGTGTACATAACGTGGACATTAACACTAATTATATGGCGTTTCATTGCAATAATTCATTATTGTCTATTGTTTTTCCCGTCTTCCTCGATCGTGAACTTTTATAACAATATAATATTGTAGGATTTTATCTTTATTATCTACAATTCATAATAACAGTACTAGATATAGGTTATATTTTACGAAGTGTTACTCACGACTACACGTACGTTTTACCTTTTCCGCTATAGAAATCTCTAAAATACTGTAATGACACATAACGCCATCTACTTAAAAATAAGATTTTTTGCTGGTGGTAGGATATGTTTTTTATCCGCCCGGATAGCGACTACCGTAAGGTGTTAGAACCTGCCATAGTGGCTCACGCAAGTGTGTTGCGTTCCGGGATCATTCTACGTATATCCGGTTCCAACAGACATAATTGCGTCGGCTGCTGAGGTGTAATCATCTCTCGTCAGTCGATATTGTATTGGACCTCACTCCACTTATCATCAGGTGTAGATATCTTAAAAAAACAATACTTTTCCACGGCAGCAAATTGCCCATGTGTTAATTCAGGACTTGACCTGTAGCAAATTTCATTCAAACGTCCAACGGTTACTACGTTTACTTGTAACAAACATACAAACATTTAAACAGACATTCTAATTTATAGCATTAGTAAGTAAGAATATGATAATATAAGAAAAACTATTGTTGGAAATTATTGGAAATATATTGGTCAATATATTTCCACCAAAACCTTGTATGTGTATGAACAATGTGGCGTATAAACTCCAGGAATACCTCCTAAGATGGTATGGTCATGTGTTAAGAAAATCGCAGGAGTACGTCGATCGCAAATTCCTGTACCTGAACGTACCGGGGACGGCCCAAGAAGCGTTGGCTTGACGTTCTCCGAGAAGATATGAGAGTCAATAGTCTCACTGAACAGTCTGCAAAAGACCGTGCAAAATGGAATGGAGGACGCAGTAGGAAGGCGGACCCTGGCACCTAGGCCGGAATAATCACCAAGTAGAAGAAGAATTTCACTTTATTTAAAATTGAAAATGTGTCAAAAAAAACTAAATAGAAAATATTATTAGTTGGTTTGAACATATTGCAAGTTTTATTTACACAAATATACGTTAGATAGATCGGTAAATACGGCATTCTGGAGTATTTTACATAAAACACCAACTTTATTCGAATAGGGTATCATAAATAAATTTTAATTACAAAATGATTAGCTATGACGCGCTAATATAAATATATTTCTTGGTATGTTTTTTAGGATTTATATTATTTTTTAGTCTTCAAATTTCCCGATGCAGTAATGTAATATACATTTTCAAACTGCTTACTTACTATAAGTATAATTAATTTTGTTATTCGTTAAAGAAGATTAATATTCTTAGAAACCCGTATAAGAGTTTAATACCCTAAAATGCATTTATACGTTTTTTTAATCGTTCATTTTGTTTTACAGTATTTGCAATATCAACTCAGGGTGTTATAGTATTTGTCTATCGTAAAGGCAGGATAAATGATTTTCTACGTCGTGACGTAACATTTGTTTTGTCTTACGCACGCTACACGGTTGTTGATAAAGGGTTATCAGTGTCCGGGATTAACGCTTTAAGTGTTGTTCAACTCGCAAAAATCGATAGTTATCTAAGAAAATATTTTTAATATTACTTTTATTCAATCAGATCAGTGGTTTCAGAGTTGACTTACCAGTGGCGAAAAATTAAGTTTTCCGAAAGCGAACCAGACACAACATAGGTACTAACATGCAGAAATGCAGTCTTCAAATCGTTTTAATGATAATTAGATTATACAGAAATTCTACGCAAGGGAAGCCGACAGGAATCGAGTGATATGGACCCTTAACCACTGTTACTTACAAAGTTAGTCTATCTATCTTAATTGTTAAACTTTTTAACTTTACTTATGTTTATGGGTTACTGAACGAAGTAAATATTTCGTGATAAATCTATGGCAGATATAGATGGTACCTTGATTCATGATACCTGGCCTAGGCCAGGATTATAAAATAAGTACTTACTGTGGAAAATATCAAGTTAATATTTACTAAAATTAATACAAATAAAATGTAAGGAAGGGTTGTTTCGTTTTCTGACGTCATTTGCCTGTCACCCATGTTTTTGTAAACAAGATCGTGACCTTGCATTGAACTTTAATTGAGGTAATAATAAAATGTCCAGATGTACGCTACGATACGAAATAAAAAACAATACAACCAATTATGTACTAACAGAAAGATAAATAAATACTTTATTTACTACTTCTATAGTTTAATGATACGCATTTCTCAAGAAGTCAGAAACTTAGTAATTCAAAGTTTAGAGTGGCGTTGCTACTTTAATGCAGTTTAAGTGCTTTCTTATTAGTCGAGTGGCGTATCGTCTCATGATGGCTCCTTCCTAACCGAATTTCGGCCACGGCGGCCAATCTCAACCAAGGAGATCAGCCAAGTACTTAGGATATATTATAGTGCACAAGTGTATACGCAATACATAGGTAAACTCTCTGTTCCTTCACTCTCATGACGTGACCGGAGAGAGATTAGGCGCAAGACCAACGGCTTTACATGCCGTACCTAAATGACGTGCGAGCTTTATATTCTTTACGTTCTATCGTCTAATAATTCACTTGTATTAAAAAAGTGAATACTTCTTTATTTCCTCTTGTTTTTTCCTTACGATCAAAATGGGGCTGTCGCAACACATTTTCAAATATATTGCTGGAACAATTTAACAACTTTTTTACATCTAGGTCGTATGACGTGAACACCTTTACCGATAATCTCGGGTATATAGAAAAACTGTTTCAAAATATGACCCGACATTGAAATCGAACCTATAACTTTGCAGTCCGTTACCACTGCCACTAGACTAATGTGACGACCTGAAAACGTTACATATTCACCATCCGCATCTTATAATGTTATCAGAATTACCGGGAGAGCTATTCTTGGATGAGCGCATCGAATCTGTAATAAGGCGATTCGTCATACATGACGGCTTGACTGATAATGGGCGGGCACTGTCACCGACAGAATTTTACATACATCGCTGGCTTACTATTAAAATTTATATAATATTAATTATTAAATATATTCCTCGAGCAAATTGAATTATAATATGTATCTGAGTCTTTTTCAGTGAAAATTTCCTGGTGGTAGGTCGCTCATATGTGAGAGTCCGTCTGGGTAGGTATCACCGCAATGTCGTTTTCTGCCGCCAAGCAGCAGTGTATAGTCACTATTGTGTTCCGGTTTGAAGGACATTGTACCCAGCATAACTACTGGATATAATAAGACAACATCTCATATCTCAGGATGGTGAGCGCATTGAAATACCAAATAATACTTTTTAATTTTGGATGGTGTTTCTACTGTTTGTGGGCAGTCGTATCGCTTATTATCAGGCGAACGGACAACTCGTCTCGTCATTCAAACTAATAAAAAATCCAATTATCCTAAAAGATAAACAATAAGGGAAGAACAATGGGTTATGGATTTTTTTTGCAACATAAGTAAAATATAACATAGGACCCATCATTACAGAACCATAGAAAATTAACGACCTTTGAGAAACCTGTTATCTGTGTATAGAAATGCCGTCTTCCCCTTCATAATCCCTATCACTGGAACAATAAAATGCGGGTGTGTGGACGGAATATTCTCAAGGACTTGGTGAAATATCGAAATACGAGTGGTATTTGTTTCGAAAACAGGTTGTTTTGAGTGCATACCTGCTTCGGCCGGTTTTAGCCATGTTTACTTGTAACATAGCAATTAACACTTTTCGAGGCAGTATTTAGCAATATGCTAAGAATAGATTTTAGAGGAAAAACTATGAATTTTAAATATTGGTCTAGAATTTAGATGTATGTATCTAGTCTTGATGATGGTTTTGTTTGTGCTATTGTGAATTTTGTCGCCTTCTACGTTCAATGGTAGCGTATATTATAGATTGTGAACCGGGTGGTCAAGTTCAAGTCCCAGGAAGGTTAATACTCGGAGAAAACTTTTCTTAAACGTTTTACCGAGGCTCGACTTAACTCCTAAAATTGGCTCAAATAAAGTGTTTGCGTAGATTTAGACTTTTCGAAACATAAAATATTCAAATATTATTTACACATTAGAAAAGAACTTTTAAAAAACTACCAATTTCATTCATTATGCATACAGTTTTTTAATAATGAAACGACCATAATTGAATTTAACGCATTTCGAAATATGAGGCACTTTTTGGGTGTCATTTTGAATATTATGATACTTTTTCTATTTCAATTAGTGGTTCCAAAATATTTTATACAGAACTTAAGTGCATAATAAGATCATCTAAAAATTACAATGGTAATATAATTTAAACGAATAAATTGTCTTGAATATATAGCTTCAGTGTTATTACAATTGGTAGTACTAATTACTAAACTATTTTTTTACCGAGATTTTGCTCGAGTAAATATTAGTTCAGTAAATATAATTATATTAATATATATAATTATATTAATATTAGTTCAATAAATATAATAGTAAATATTGTATTCTTTGTGAATTATCGCTTGCTTTAACGGTGAAGGAAAATATCGTGAGGAAACATGCATACCTGAGGGGTTCTCTATAAGAATTTCGAGTGTGTGTGAAGTCTACCAATCCGCACTAGGCCAGCGTGGTGGACTACAGCCTAATCCCTCTCAGTAGTAGAGGAGGCCCGTGCTCAGCAGTGGGCAAATATATAATACAGGGCTGATATTATATATGTAAATATTAGTTAAAGAGTTTATTACATCAAAAATAGTTTAAGGCGCGCATTATTGAATCAATCACCTTTGAAAACAATTTTAGGAGAGATTAAATGTACTAAACTATTTAATAAATCAAACTTAAACTTAAAATCCGTCGCATAAGTATTGTATCAAATGTCATTTGAGATGTTAATAAGTACGGGTTTATTAAATATCGACTTTCTTAACATACCGACGTTAGTTTGACAGCGTCTCAACTGATGAACGCACTTGAGAGCGAAATTGAGTTCCGTTTATTAATATAGCCCTAAATTATTTAAGTTTTTTTTTTATAATCGGCTCATTAGATTAAGTGATAACACCCTCAAATATACTTTTTTTTTTTCTTATTACATAAACTGAGCGAAACTGAGTTGCAGTTACGGCTTAAGTTATTTAAATATTTTTTTACAATCAGCTCGGAAGTTTCAGCGACAATGTATGTACTTTTAAATACACTTTTTTTATTATTACATAAACTAAAAACAATAAACCTTTAGACAATAAACTATAACTTAGGAAAAAAATTTAACTCACAAAGAATCTTACGCCTTACTTTTATACAATGTTTTCGCTTAAATTGACAAAAATATTCAATAAGTTCAAAGTACATCCTTGCAATTGTTATTTCACATTCATTGTATACACTTTAAATTTGCAATTCAAATAATATGGTAAAATTGACAATGTTTAAAATGAACGGGCAAAGTTCATTTTTGGATATAAACGATAAAACATATGTTTAGATATGATTTATATTAATGGCTTAAAATGATGTCGATAAATCGTTAAATCACAACTAATAGATACACTTGGATCTTATAAACAGCTCCAAAAACATTGCTAATTACATAATATCCTTTTTTTTAAGGAGCTTCCGAGCAGTGAATCTGGCAGTTTTTGGAGCATTAATTAGTCTTAACCCGCAACGAAATTAATCAAATAGAAGGAAAAGGAGTTGGAAATATATTGTTACTACCGCACATATTGTTTATTATTTTTAAGAATGTAAGCTGAAGAAAACAAACTTATAATATATTATATACACATTAGTCACCTACATTCTACAAGTTATTCACATTGCGTAAAATGTCTGCCCTGGCTGCATATCTTCTTCGTCCCCGAAGATAGCGAAAATATTAATTATTTGTAAATAGGTTTAGATGTCAGGTATGATAGCGTAATGTTGTGTGTGTGTTTTTAATTTAAACAACAAGCCGTAGACTGTATATTATAACTGTATAGATGATAATACTTCAAAAAATTTAAATTCATTTCCTATTTCATACATTTCATAAGGAGAGAATAAGAACTAATAGATGCAGTATTTAGCTCTGTATTCTTGCTTAAATAACTAGAGGAATCCATTTCTATTGATTTATTATAATAAAATGTCTTAAAATCCGCTCTACAATAGGCCGAGTACCTAGATCATTATTTTCTGAAGTAAAATATATTATTATTATGTTACGTCTCTAAAATTATAAAATAAATGTTAATTGATTCAACTCAATAACTTATGACTCAAGAGGGTGACACATCATTAGTAATATTTAAAATTGGAATTATTCACTGCACAGACAATAGGGGACCGGCCTGTGTTCGATTTTGTACATTATTCTATATGTAATGGTTGATAATACGAAAAAGAAACCCTCCTGCGAAAACTGCATTAAAATTGGTTAAAAAATGAGCCAGTAATTCATATTTCAAATATTACTACGTGCCGAAGTGGGCGCGAAGTGGGGATATCGCTTCATCTCTTTCTTTCGCACGCGTCGTAATGCCCGATGACGTCACACGTGGGTATTGCGCCTCTTTTCTGTTTCTTGTTACTTACCCCTTCTACCGAAATTAAAAGACCTATAACTTGTTGATTTTTTACCGGATTTAAATAATTCTTTCTGTGTTATAATTTATATAACGTAAATATTTGATAATAATAAAGAACACAAATGAGTCCGGTCCCCTATCGGTAACTTTTTATTCCTAGTTAGTTTTGAAGGTCAGGAATTTTACTCTCACCACAACTTTTCGAGTAATGAATTGGGCCGATCCCGGCGGCACTGCAATGCCGGGCCGACCCGTGACGGGAGTGGAGCGAGCTCCGAACATCCCGTCGCTTTACAAAAATCAGTTTAATATACTGGTCCCACAATGTGGGAACTTTCAGATATTAAGCTGAAAAGAACAGATACTACACTTTGATCTTAGCCAAAAGGCCGAGAAGCGATACCAGCTAACACTCGCAGACAGGTAGTCATATAAACGCGGAGAATCTTGATATCGCGATGCAGGAAATAGAGCAAATTGTAGAGCGCCATCTACTGAATACAATATCACACTTGTCGTGGTAATTCTTGCTCGAGACAACTGCTTTGTGCGCGTTGCAGACCGAAGACACTACCAAGTTAGCTTAGGTTACCTCGCGCGGTAAATGTTCCAGAATAGCTTTTCGTGGTTCCGGACGCGTTGAAGTCTTTTCCCGTAATAAAAGTGCAACAGGAACCGGCATTTTTTTACGTGACAAAAATATTTTGCATCACTAGAATATAGATTGTTGTAAATAGGTTTAGACGTAAGGTATGCTGGTTTTACCTTCAGCAGTTCTCAATGAATATCATAACCTACTATTTTAGTCAAAAATGAATAAAATATTAACAATCAAACAATCAATATAATATTATAAATTACTAATTAGAAAACTATATAAATATAATTCTAATATATTATTAAAATTTTGCCGTATAGGTAAAAGAGTTAAAAATTCTCTTTACGTTATGGCTCTCAAAGCTTGCCTACGATTAGGACGCCCGTAACTTTTTTTTTAAAAAGACAGTTACGTCCTCGGAATGTGAATAGGGCCTCCTGACTACACTATTTAAATCGTAAATCCTATGGGTCAGAAAGAAAGAAGAAACAAAATTAATAATGTTACAAATAATAATTATTGAAATTTCTCCATCTGTCAATACTTATTAGCATACAGTAATTAATGTGGGGTGTCAATGCTCCAAGGGCACCCTAACGCCAGTTGCAAGAAGGTGAGCGCAGGTGCAACGTCAACTACAACAGTTACTCGTTTGGTACAGACACAATGGGGTAGTCGTTTGCACTGGCCACCAGTCTTTTTTTTTTCGCGGGGAAAAAACTCGTTGTCGCCACCACCATTTGGAGCGTGAGTGGAATGGTTATCTTGGTTTCACCGGTCTTACGGCCGAATGTCGATACTGGGGAGTATACAGGCTGCCAGCCTGGCATACCACTCTGGAAAATTAAGTAAAATTGAATAAGCAACATTTCTAATGATTTTAACCTCGTTCGGACTACGTATGATTGTTAACGCCTCCAACGTTCATCGAACTGGTTGGCTTAGCTTTGTCCTATATGTGATTTTAGACATCGGATTGCTTCAACTATTGAAGTTATTATTGTAAAGTTTTGTAGATCACATTCCCTAAACAGTTATTTTGGCGTAAAAGTACGGCGGTGTACACTAATGTCTTATGTACAATCTCTTTTTGACTTCTAGTTCACATTATACTGGAAGGAAAGGACAACGAAGCTGCGTAGTATCAAAGTATATTCAATTTGTGGATACAAAATTAGCTACGTGTAGATAAATTGCGTATTGCTGTTTTGTTTTCATTAGGCGTTTTGAAGTGAAGTATGAAAAATAGTCGGTGAAGAGGTAATTTTGAAAAATTGAGAACACAAACACTATCAAAGACTATATTTAAGATGCTGTTAGATGGTAACTAGTAATAAAGGGCGTGGCAAAAGAGATTTTATAAATTTCTTGTCTACCTAGCTAATTTGCCCTTTTCCTGACAGCCGCAACCGACGGTATTCTTCATGGAGACACTTCCCATCATATATGACACTGCTTAATGACCAAGCAGGTGTTATTTTACATACATAAATTATTATTGATGTAATATATAGAATATATCGACGCAGGTCTATTGGTCTATTAACTTCCATAGTAAAACTTTGCCTCATAACATACATTTTCAGGTAATGAATTGGGCCAATCCCGGCGGCACTGCAATGCCGGGCCGACCCGTGACGGGAGTGGAGCGAGCCCCGAACATCCCGTCGCTTTACAAAAATCAGTTTAATATACTGGTCCCACAATGTGGGAACTTTCAGATATTAAGCTGAAAAGAACAGATACTACACTTTGATCTTAGCCAAAAGGCCGAGAAGCGATACCAGCTAACACTCGCAGACAGGTAGTCATATAAACGCGGAGAATCTTGATATCGCGATGCAGGAAATAGAGCAAGCATCAATAATAATTTATGTATGTAAAATAACACCTGCTTGGTCATTAAGCAGTGTCATATATGATGGGAAGTGTCTCCATGAAGAATACCGTCGGTTGCGGCTGTCAGGAAAAGGGCAAATTAGCTAGGTAGACAAGAAATTTATAAAATCTCTTTTGCCACGCCCTTTATTACTAGTTACCATCTAACAGCATCTTAAATATAGTCTTTGATAGTGTTTGTGTTCTCAATTTTTCAAAATTACCTCTTCACCGACTATTTTTCATACTTCACTTCAAAACGCCTAATGAAAACAAAACAGCAATACGCAATTTATCTACACGTAGCTAATTTTGTATCCACAAATTGAATATACTTTGATACTACGCAGCTTCGTTGTCCTTTCCTTTCAGTATAATGTGAACTAGAAGTCAAAAAGAGATTGTACATAAGACATTAGTGTACACCGCCGTACTTTCACGCCAAAATAACTGTTTAGGGAATGTCAACTACAAAACTTTACAATAATAACTTCAATATTTGAAGCAATCCGATGTCTAAAATCGCATATAGGACAAAGCTAAGCCAACCAGTTCGATGAACGTTGGAGGCGTTAACAATCATACGTAGTCCGAACGAGGTTAAAATCATTAGAAATGTTGCTTATTCAATTTTACTTAATTTTACAGAGTGGTATGCCAGGCTGGCAGCCTGTATACTCCCCAGTATCGACATTCGGCCGTAAGACCAGTGAAACCAAGATAACCGTTCTACTCACGCTCCAAATGGTGGTGGCGACATCGAGTTTTTTCCCCGCGGAAGAAAAAAGGCTGGTGGCCAGTGCAAACGACTACTCCATTGTGTCTATACCAAACGAGTAGCTGTTGTAGTTGACGTTGCACCTGCGCTCACCTTCTTGCAACTGGCGTTAGGGTGCACTTGGAGCATTGACACCCCACATTAATTACTGTATGCTAATAAGTATTGACAGATGGAGAAATTACAATAATTATTATTCGTAACATTATTAATTTTGTTTCTTCTTTCTTTCTGACCCACAGGATTTACGATTTAAATAGTGTAGTCAGGAGGCCCTATTCACTTTCCGAGGACGTAACTGTCTTTTAAAAAAAAAAAGTTACGGGCGTCCTAATCGTAGGCAAGCTTTGAGAGCCATAACGTAAAGAGAATTTTTAACTCTTTTACCTAAACGGCAAAATTTTAATAATATATTAGAATTATATTTATATAGTTTTCTAATTAGTAATTTATAATATTATATTGATTGTTTGATTGTTAATATTTTATTCATTTTTGACTAAAATAGTAGGTTATGATGTTGATTGATAACTGCTGAAGGTAAAACTAGCATACTTTACGTCTAAACCTATTTACAACAATCTGTATATCTAGTGATGCAAACTATTTTTGTCACGTAAAAAAATGCCGGTTCCTGTTGCACTTTTATTACGGGAAAAGACTTCAACGCGTCCGGAACCACGAAAAGCTATTCTGGAACATTTACCGCGCGAGGTAACCTAAGCTAACTTGGTAGTGTTTTCGGTCTGCAACGCGCACAAAGCAGTTGTCTCGAGCAAGAATTACCACGACAAGTGTGATATTGTATTCAGTAGATGGCGCTCTACAATTTGCTCTATTTCCTGCATCGCGATATCAAGATTCTCCGCGTTTATATGACTACCTGTCTGCGAGTGTTAGCTGGTATCGCTTCTCGGCCTTTTGGCTAAGATCAAAGTGTAGTATCTGTTCTTTTCAGCTTAATATCTGAAAGTTCCCACATTGTGGGACCAGTATATTAAACTGATTTTTGTAAAGCGACGGGATGTTCGGGGCTCGCTCCACTCCCGTCACGGGTCGGCCCGGCATTGCAGTGCCGCCGGGATTGGCCCAATTCATGACTTAAAAATGCGTACCTTTGGCACTGGGTATAACACATTGTACGAGGGATCAAACTAAATAGCATTTGAGGCACATAGGTCATAGACATCGTTAATATATTATAATATGCACTACGTATTAGATATGGCGTTCCGAACATTCAGTGTTTAGCTGAATTGAACGACAAGTCCATTCAAACAGTCTTTGGAATGGTCAATGTTGATAGCTTATGATTGTGTACGCAGTGGCGCTCATGATATAAGAACTCTAGTCTAAATGTACACCTGGATTTGAATAAAATATATTGGTCAAATAAGTAAAATTATTTGTTCACGTGAATAAATAGGTTATAACAGTGACGTTTTGGTTACCACTTTAGTTCATATTTTAAACAAATAGTTAATATGGACCTTCGCGTCTATAGAATATACATACGTCAATGATTATAAACTAGATAGCCCTTAAGACACATAGCTAGCTGCTACTTTAAGACTAATCCAATTCAACCAGGCAATGTTCCATTATTATTACAAACCCCTCGAATTATCAGGTTAAGTAAATTTTTTAGACCTACTTGATAATGTCGGAGGTGTAAAATAATAATTAAAAATATAAAGTCAGCACATAATTATAATTTTTTATGGAACTCGCTGCTGCATAACACACTTATCGGAATAGTACCGTAAGGGCCTCGCCTCGGGACAAGCTCACGAACCGCAGTACGGTGCGTGGTCAACTTGCAATTCCCTCGCTTGCAACTCGCCGTCCTCGCAATTACGCCTCTCACCCCTCCCGCGTCCTGTTTGAACCACACTACTAGGCTCTTATTCTGTATAAGTATAGATGATAGTGTAAACGCGTAACGCGGCCGTGTCATGTTATCTTTGAGTAATGTGCGTGGAATGGTATTTTGTAAGCCAAATTTCTATAGTCCTAAACATGATGCGTTGTGTTACGTCCTTGTTACGCACTGTTAAAATAACGTGCGGGATAGAGTATAAGGCCCCTGTAGTCGAACTTGCTGTCATTCACAAGAAAACTTTACCCATATTTATATGATTTAAGTGAATCCTTCGGATAGATCACCAAGGTCCCAGAAGGCACCAAATCAGTATCTGGTGCCTGCCATGTCAATTAGCGGTCAGCGAGCCTTAGCGGAGTCATGTTACCGGAGCTGCTGTTCCACTTGAGTTACGTGCTTAGTAGGTTGACGCATGGGTGATGGAAAGTCTAAAGGCGATATGGTGTCGATATCATTCCGAGATGATATATGTATGAACTCGGAAAGATATCGTTACTGTATCGGTTAAGTTAGTTGTCGAATTGCATATTTTCAAGTAATGAATTGGGCCAATACCGGCGGCACTGCAATGCCGGGCCGACCCGTGACGGGAGTGGAGCGAGCCCCGAACATCCCGTCGCTTTACAAAAATCAGTTTAATATACTGGTCCCACAATGTGGGAACTTTCAGATATTAAGCTGAAAAGAACAGATACTACACTTTGATCTTAGCCAAAAGGCCGAGAAGCGATACCAGCTAACACTCGCAGACAGGTAGTCATATAAACGCAGAGAATCTTGATATCGCGATACAGGAAATAGAGCGAATTGTAGAGCGCCATCTATTGAATACAATATAATACTATTCAGTGATACTGAAGCTCCAGTATTATTTGTTTTATGTCATACTATTATCATATACTCAAATTATTTACTAATTATAAATTGTGCTACACATACTCAGCTTTACTTTATGCAACTGGATCTTTTACTTTAAAACGTCAGGTATGTTTAAGTTCGTCAAATTTTAAATGTATCAGTACAGTCATCACCAACTTACATCCTTTGAGTTGGCATTAGATACAATAAGATTGGGGAAGCCTGTATTTTAATAAGGTCGTTGAAAAACAAAAAGATATAGAGCTATTATATATAGTTATTGTCCTGTGAACATTAAACTTTAAAAACAATATGATAAAAATCCATTATGTTTAATTAAAATTTATTAACTGTATTACTGTCGTTTCCATCTACAAAAAAGGACGGACTGATGGTATATGCTCATATTGTAGCCCAAACCGATACATTAGGAGAATGCAATGGTTACTAATACTTAATCATAAGAACACTTGGGGCATAATTTAAGTCGTGGAAATAATAGTATTTTTGAAACTTTTGTCACTAAAGTCGTCTAATATTTTTTGTTGTAATATTCACGCTACGCTTCTATAAAACATTCTATAACGATAAAATTTCCAAAGAATGGGCAGACGTCTTTTACAATCATTAATGCATATCCTCCCGATAAATTTACTGGTGGTAGGTTTTTCATATGTGAGAGTCCGCTTAGGTAGGTACCACCGCAATGTCTATTTCTGCCGCCAAGTAGTGTATAGTCACTATTAAGTTCCGGTTGAAGGACATTGTAGCCAGTTACTGCTGGACATAATGAGACCTAACATCTCATGTCTCAGGATGGCGAGCGCAGTGGAATACCAAACAATACTTTGTAATTCAAGGTTTGTATGGTGTTTCTATTGTTTATGGGCGGTCGAATCCTTTACCAGCAGGCGAAGGGCAAGCTCGAATCCTCATTCCAAGCAATAAAAAGAAAAAAAAAGATTAAGCACAACGCTTCAATCGACAGGGAACGTGTAAAATCTAATTGTAAAAATGGCAGAATTATATTGACACGTAAAAGAATAGAAATTCATTAACATAATATACCAAGACAGGAATTAAACCCTACTGTCTAATTATTTTGAAAAATTATCTTATGCTAAGAAAGAATTAAAATAGGATAACGTATTTTGTGGATGTCTCCTTACTCTACGATTATCATTTATGATAAAATTCGAAGTGATATTTTTTTTTATGCCTACCTACTTATGTATTTATATTGTAAACAAGAAACATTTGAAAAGAGGTCACAATTTGTTTAAATATAAATTTCATTTTTCAGAAAAAGTTTTTTTTACGTTCAGACATATTTTTTTTATGTTATTGTGTAGTCTGTATTTGCTTAATGAATTTATTACCTCATAATAAATGTACAACTATTGTTTATTGTAAAATTATATTTATTGTATATTGTATAACAAAACAATGTTAACATGATTAAAGTGTACATTAACTGTAAAAATACATTCTCTGACAGTCTTATTATGAATAATTTCTTACACATTAAGTAACGAAATGCTTTGCATTTTTATTTGTGACATCCAAAACTTATATTAAATTATGACGAATTAATTATAATATTATTTACATAGCATAATATTTGTCAAATATGGTTTTGATATTTTTATACGATTTTAGCAATATTTTTTCTAAGAAAATTACTTGTTAACAAAACTTTGTATTTCTTGGCATGGTAAAATTACTACTAAATCTGAATAATAAGAATAGTAATCCAAAAATTGTATAATGTTCACCTCAATGAATTAAGTCGGACCAGTACGTACTTCGGTAAAAAATGCACTATTAACTTTAATATTGTATTGAGATTAAACTAACCTTTTATTGAAAGGTCTAGTTGTTAACTGATGACTAATGTTTAAGTTCTGTTAAAGATACGGTACCCTTCACTTGTATTTTATATAAAACCTATATGCTAAAGGAATGTAAGTACTAACAATACTTCTGCTTCAAATCCTTCCTTAATATCTTCCCGGCAGGACTCTTAGGGATACTGTCAACAAACTGTACTTCCTTAATATTCTTGAATACTGCAACTTGTTTATTAACAAACTCTAGTATCTCCATGGGGTCTATTTCTTGACCCCCTTGAAGTACCACGAATGCCTTGGGCACTTCTCCGGAGATCGGATCTGGGATGCCCAAAACAGCGCAATCCAGGATCTTCGGGTGCGTTCGGAGTACTGTTTCTAGCTCTGCTGGTGGGACTTGGAATCCTTTCACCTGGAAAAATCATAAACAATTATTATTATTATTATTATTTTGTATCATTACTGAATCTCGGCTCTTAGGCCAGGTTGCAGGATGCGGACGAGCCAAAGCCAAGTCTGCAGCAACATTATGTAAAATATTGTTGCATCTTTTGTAAAGTGCAAAAAAACTAAACTTAATCGTGGTCTAATTATTATTTTGTTATCAGGCAGGCTGTTTATTTAACTGATATGCCTGTATCCTGTAATTATCGATTCCGGTTTCACCAGCAAAATATTTGTCAAGTTTGTTCTTAAACCTGTTCACATTTTCTGCTGCAATATTTAATATTGTACACTTGTAGGTCTTATTTTCTTTTTTTGGGTCTCGCAGTCAACATCAGAAATCTGCGTATGGGTTACTAGAATCCTCAGGCATAGTAAGAGCAGGGCCTTGGAGAGAATCAGTAGGGGGATAGCTGGAAAGGAAGTAAGATGGAAGGGTAAGGAAACCTCTTAGAATGGGAGGAGGAGAGATCAGGGAATGTTCGCAAGGTCTTATAGGCCTTAATGTCAATTGACAACCTTGAAGTATACACACAGTCGCGAAAATTGTGTGCATGTGTGTGTGGTGTGGAGACCGAGTGTACAAGAATTGCCGAGGGGGGGGGGGGGTCTTATTGGCTTTGTTCTAATATAGCTTTTATAAGGTGAGTGTTAAGAACTATACAATGATTCGATGTTCAATTAGCTAAACAGGTAGTTGTGGACATTCTTATTAGAGATGGCAGTCTGCCTATCTTTTCATGACCAAGTTATGACTTGAAAAGTAACATTCAGGATATTAAATTTCCAATTAATTGTTAACCATCGCTAACTACAGACCAATGGCAAAAACAAAGCATAAAAAAAAACTAGTTATCAGATTTTATTGCGGGTTTTCGTATTTTTTTCATCTCAGTCTAGTTTCGAAAATAATATAATGTACACTATATTTAATAAACAAAACGAAAAAAGTTATGCTTAATCGATAAAAATAAATACTTATTTCACAAGTCTAATTTCACACCTTTAGAACTAAGGTGACCTTATTCAAAAAGGGACTGTGAAAAACGAATAAAAAAGATTTAAAAACAATATAGAAGGCAGTTAATTGGGCGGTCGTCGAAAGTGAGACTCTGTTTCTATTCTACAATTTTGCCTTTTTCTCATCACAGGGTTACAGAACATGCTTTGGAAGGTAGGTATTTAACAAAATCAGGAAATATATAACTTTTGAGTTAGTTCTCTTTAGTTCTAAGGGTGCGATCAAGTAATAATGCTTACCTTTATAAGCTCCTTCAAACGGTCAGTCACGTACAAATATTTTTTATCGTCGTATTTCCCGATATCTCCGGTTTTGTACCAATCGCCTTCCAGAACTTCCTTTGTCGCGTCCTCGTTCTTGTAATAGGCTGACATTACGTTGGGACCACGGAACCAGATTTCGCCTTCCTGGAGGTAAAATAATGAATTATTACATAGTTTTTGCTCACGGCACCGACCTCGTGGGAAAGATTTTCCTGGATAAAAGTCCCGTTTTGTATTTTCCCGGGATAACAATTACCCTATAGTTCATAGGAGTCATGTAACCTCCCATTAGTGAAAACATTTTCAAAATCAGTTGAGCAGTTCCTGAGGTGTGCGCGTTCAAACAAACTAATCAGCTTTATATATTATTCGGTAGTTTAGCTTCCTATTAGTAAAAATATTGTCAAAATCGGTTGAGCAGTTCCTGAGATCAGAGCGTTCCAACTATTCAGCTACATATTAGAATAAATTATAGTGCATTGATAAGGTCTTCTTAGTTGTATAGCGTGTACGGTGCGACTCCGGGTTTGAATCCCGGAACAGCCAAAGCGATATCAGTTTTATCCGATCAGGGTCCAGGGTCTGAAATATGTATGCGATAGGCTCACCTTGCACATCATGGGACAAAAGACATATAGGGAAATATCGGTCCATTTTTTACGGTTATTGTAAATATACTCACATAGTTAAAAATATAAGTCTCACCTGTCCAGGGCCCAAAGCTTCTTGTGTTTTCAGGTCAGCGATTTTGACCTCGCAGTTGGCCATCACGTGACCAACCGCAGCATGATTGCCGTCATTATTCCTGCCTACTGATATCACGCCATTGGTCTCCGTTAGTCCATAACCTTGACGGAACACTATGTTTTTCTGTAACATGATGATTTTGTGAATCATTAACTGGCAAAAAATTATTGAAATGGATTTATGGTTGAAACTAATTAGTATCGATTTATGGAACTGCGCTGAGAATACTTATGCTCAACTGATGATCTTAAAATGAAATGTAAATCAGACCCAGATTGATAATGCAATTCAAAATATCGCATTATTTTGTAATGTATTGACAAATTGAACATCAATCCATACAGTATAATTAATAAATTTAACAGCAGTCAAGCCATCAAGTTGTCAGTCACTAATTGAACTGCCGCCAAATTGACCATATAAATGTGAAATTTTTGAAGACTGTAAAAAGGCCGCCCTTCTCAGATCCTTATATCTTTGCTTAATGCAGGAATTGGCCTGGAGAGAGGATATCGTTCCATCTCTTTCTTTCGTACGCATCGTAATTCCCGCTGACGTTATATGCAATACTAGTTATCGGATTTAAAAAAGTTGTATATTTGAAAAATGTAGGTAGATATTGTAACTTTGACTTTACGGATGAACAACACCTCAGTCCCCCCCGTGACCATGAAGGCTGCAAAGTCTTCGAAACGTCGGGAGAAAATAAAATACTAACACCGCGATAGAATCCGAAAATTAGTTTAATTTCAATGTCTAACATTCGCGTAAACATAAGAAATCGTTATATGCAATAATTTCGTCCCTTTTCTGTTTTTCGACATTCGTCCTACTACTTAATTTCAATGGCTTATAACTTTCACCAGATTTCAATGATTTCTTCTGCGTTAAAATTTATACGACGTAAATATTTTATAAAAGTTATGTATAAAATAAGTCATATACCCTATTTTATCATCTGCATAACAATCAAAACAGTAAAGTGAACTCTCCACAACATATTGACAATAACAACTTGAACATTGAACTCATAAAATTTGTCGTTATCAGTTGGAAAAACCTCTATAATCTATAACTGATCTTTATAGATAGATAGGCGATAACCAGCAATAAACAGTACAGCTTGATGTGGAAATGATGGTGTATTGATTGTGTGAAATTGTACGTAGATTAAATATGGTACTTGTCAAAATTTTCATCATAAGGATATGTGTATAATAATATCAGCCCTGTATTATACACTGTCCCATTGTTGGGCATGGGCTTGCTCTACTGAGAAGGGTAAGGCCATAGTCCGCCACGCTGGCCTAGTGCGGATTGGTCGACTTCACACAACCTCAAAATTCCAATAGAGAACTTCTCAGGTATGCTCACGATGTTTTCCTTCACCGTTAAAGCAAGGGATAATTCACGAAGAATACACATAATTAAAAAAAAGCCAGAGATGCATGCCTTAGGGGTTTGAACCTGTAGACATTCGTCTCGGCAGTCCGTTCCACACCCAACTAGGCATCACTACTCAAAAGGTTATAAATCTGCGTTACATACAATGTCACTTTTTTGCAATTATAAACTATGAATGTCATATTTAATTATTGTATTTTTTTGTAACAATAAAGTATGAATGTCATATTCAATTATAGGTTTATTTCCTTTCGTATTAATTACGGACGCATTGAAGACGAACAATAAAATACTTTGTTTATGTAATGTTGTTTGTTATTAAGTTATTCTAATTTATAGTTTTTGCTTCTTGTTAACATATTACGGTCAAAGCTGTGTACACCTATAATAGGCATACATATTTGAAATTGTATAATGTTTCACAATATAACCTGTATGATAATGTGTAATATGTTATGCTGTTGGTGTACCTAAATATAAATAAATAAATACAATGCAATTAACACCACACTCATTGAAGCATGTTACTTATTTTTATGCGTTCAAGGCAGTGATTCTACTGCACCTGATCGTTAGTAGAATGGGTCCAATAGTGTCGACTAGAGATGATTGCCCGTCGGCAGTCGATATAATAATGCCGGCTTGTGGGAACTAAAACTACACAGGATGATCCCAGAACGCGACGCTTACGTGGGCCACTATGGCGGGTTTTAACACCATGTGTACGGTGGTCTACTATTCAATACATTGTACTGAAAATACATAGGATGATCCTGTGACTCGAAATTTATGTCGGCCACTATGGCGGGTTTTAACACCATGTGTACGGTGGACAATTCAATACATTGTCAATGTTAACTTATTTTATTAATATTTTTGGTTTTGTATGGATTAGTTACTTTAAGTACACTTCGAATCTGAGTCTGATAAATGTTTGTAAGGAGCGAAACGAGTTTCAAACTTATTGAGTATTCCGAGTTGATGGCATTTATATTGTAACAGTTATTTAAATAAATAGAAGAAATAAAAACTTTTACGCACGTGCTAACTCGCAGCTATAAAATTGTCAAGACTTAGGTAAAAATATATTTTTTATGACATTCATAAAAATTTATAAACACATATATTCCGTTACGGCGAGTCGAATTTACGTCATAATACTTAATACCAAGCATAAGTTTACAATCGTACTTGCTGAGACACTTTTTAAATGTTAAAGGTGACTCTTCTCTTCTTCAGTCATAGTTTGAATAAATTATCTTAGGTTATTTACTGACGTAATGACGTCACCGCGCCATTAAAACTTACGTTTTTACTAAGGACAGCCGCCGCGTCTGTTGCAGAGAGAGGCGCGGCCCCGCTGATGATCCCCGACACTGAGGCGAGGTGCTCCGGCTTCACCGCGGGATGCTTACCAAGGAACACCACTGTAAATAAAATAAATAAAATGCTTTATTCATCGCGTAGGCGAACATAGTTGCACTTATGATAAGTCAAGGTACATGAGAATATTTAATTATTACTTAATTAGATTAGCTTATATAAACAAAGACAATTTATATTGGTAATAAAATAAATGAAAAATATAGTAAACAAAGAAGCCAGCTCGGGCAGGAAAGAAGAAATAAAATGATGTATATATGTAATTTTAAATAAATAATAAGGGAGAAACGCGTCGCGATCCTCACCGGTGAGGACAATAAAAGCCCTAACCTAGCTAACCTGCCAGCCTTTCACTAACTGTGAGAATAATGTATAATCAAAGACATTAAACAGTAGACATAGGGGTCAAATTTGTGCTCCAAAAGTTATTACCAATTGGTAAATAAGTCGTTGTCTTATTTGAAATGTCCGTGTGACAAGATGTAACAACGTCCTTAGATATAAATATAAATATATTTACAGAAAATATGTTGAAATGCGTACCTATTAAAACGTGCAAATCATGATATGGAAGAAACGTGAATTATTTTATATTGGTGTTTTGCTATTTCACGATATACTGAGTAACCAGCGCATGAGCGCAAAAAAAAAATTATGACCTTCCCAATTTACGCTCTATAATATAATCTTAGAACGTACATAATATATATCGATGCTTAGAACCCTTTGTGTATAACGATATGGAATAATGACATAAGCCCTCATGGCTCATTTACCGCCATTTTCAAAGGACGATCCAAATCGCTTTTTTCAATTTCAAATATTGACCAATCAGAAGAAAGTTTTTTTGACATGCGTACAAACGAGTTATTTTGATTGGTCCATTCTCGGAATCGGATTGAAGATTGGGATCGTTTATTGAAAACAGCTGTTAGACTCTTGACTTGTTCTTTGCTTCGCATCTCGCGCCATTTCGTCTCTGTTTACACTACTGCGGTGTTTTTGGCAGCAACAAACAACACTCAATATTTTGTTGTTGTCTTAATTAAGGACCTGCAATGTATATTTATTTTCTTTTTAAATCTTCATTAAAGGAGGTTTGTCGTATTTTTATGACAATGTCGCTCCATACTTCCGTTTTAATCGGTATTTACTCGCTTCTCACGCTTATTTTTTATTACACCCTTGCCCCTTTTGACGCAGGAGACAACAAACTGTTTAGATTGCCTACATTAATACCTTAAGTATGATTACACACTCGATTCATAAGCGAGAACCTTTGACTTGTAACCGAAAGCCACTCCGGCGAGCGCTGCGATTGGAGAGTCTAAGCGTGAGATAAGTCGTGATACCTGCACTCGAATGGTTAGCAAATACTATTATCGCCTCTTTGGCCTTATAGTAGCGTATAGGGCTTATGTTAGAAATCGAACGCTAATCCGTTCGGTTTCGATTCAGTTAGCGACTTATTTGTTAGGCAATAAATTTTGATTGCGTTCCTCGGACACGATCTGACCGCTGCGTATTTTCCAGATTAATCTAAGGCTGTTGGCTGAACGTAGAAACTATGCCTAATTCTTTCTGCGACATTATTGTTAAAGTGTGATTCGCCGACTCATGTCAGAAATAAACGAAGTTGGATTTTTTTTTGTTTTTGGCGTTTTATTTGTTATTTATCTTTTATCTATAATCGTTATGATAACATTCTAAACGTTACCCAAGTTTATACTTATGTTATCTGTTTTGACAAAACACTTAAAATATATTCGTTGTGTTAACAACTACTTTAATGGCATTATGAAGTCTAATATCTGTCCTATAAATCTGTATATACTATTATACAAATATTGAAGAGTTTGTTTGTTTGAACACGCCAGTTTCAGGTACTAAGTACTGGTTCGAATTGTAAACTTCTTTTAGATTTGGTTAACCCATTCATCGAGAAGGCTATAGGCTATATAACGTCACGCTTTGATAGATACGAGTGGAGCATCAATGAAAAAAGTTGAAAAAACGGGGAAAATTTATTATTTTTGAGAGTCCTAGCTAATCACAATTTATATTAAATTAAGAATTACTTATCAAAACTGCTTATTCTGACAAACCATTATCAGTTTCAAACCACAAAATGGTCCAACCGAGACAATTTATAACGTCTAGCCGATGAACAAGTTGACATAATTGCGGTCAATCGTCATAATGACTGTACCAATGCGAAAATGGTATATCCGTGTTTCATTTCTAGTGCAATATCTACTTCATTTCAATGGCGACATGTCAAGCTTTTTATATTAACGAACACACAAAAAAATGAAAATGATGGTTAATCGAAACATACATTACTCTTTGTTCAGAGGATTGAGCCCTCAGCCATTGCGAAGGAGGAAGACCATATAAAAAAATAATAGTAACGGTTTTTTTCACTGGCACTTTCGCTAAAAGGTCACACGTCGTTTATATGTGTTAATTTTTATATCTGATATTCTATTGTACTGTTTTATAATGTTGACGCATTTTATTATCTATATTATGTATCTGTCTATCTGTGATAATTAAATCATTTTTCTTTCTTTCTAGACAACATTAACTATGCACTTTTCCATAATATAAAGCAGCCTGCTTGAGCAATACTAGATCTATTTGTGTGCGAAATCTCATCCAACCCCATCCAGCAGTTTCTACATTTACTCCAACAAACATGTTCATAAACTTTCGCATGTATATTATATATATATCGATAAAGACAAACTTACCCATAGGAGGTACGATGAACAATACATCAGCCTTATGTTGAACAATAGTTTCTAAGAAGAAGTCCGGTTTGAAGAAAGGCATTGTGACCAGTTTGCAGCCCTGTGTTAGCTGATTAACCATAAGAGCGTTAAATCCAAATATGTGAAAGAACGGAAGAATCGCCGGCAGTACCGCTTGGTAAGTCGCTGAAAGAAAGCAGAGAAATAAGAATATTACTTCGTTTAGACTCTGGTAGTTTTAGGAAGCAAACAATCAGTTTTGTAGTCTTATATCACATAAGAGAGAAAATAAATTTATTTGTAATATAATCAGTATCACTTGCTGATGGTGTGCTAACATCTGCTGATGGTAGGATATATTTTGTATTCGCCCGGATAGCGACCACCGTACAAAATCAGTCTGTGTATATCCGGTTCCAGCAGGCGGCATAACATTATCGTCTGGAGTAATCATCTCTCGTCAGTCGACATTCTATTGGACACCACTAACTTACCATCAGGTGCAGTCGGGTCACTTTTTTGTGCTCATACGATACGATACTAAAAATATCAGCAAGTAATTGTTTGACAAGTCCCAAAGAATCTCCTCTTACTAAACTATATGCAGTCCTTAAGTTTATGTTGATTTGTTTACGATTTCTTAAAGACTTAGCTGGCGGACATCGCTGGCCACTTATTCTATCACAAACTTACCAGTAGTTTCCTTAATAACGACTACTTCTGGATCTATGATCATATTATTCATCGCAACAACACTTTCGTGGGTCAAAACGACTGCTTTCGGGAATCCTGTTGTACCACTGGAAAACGGCAGTATAGCGACGTCTTTTGGACTTCTATGCACTGACTTTAGACAATCAACGTCGATATTGAAATCTTCTGCTAGTTCTGCGAATTTGATGGTGCCTTCTGGCAGACCTTCGTTTTCTACTAGTATTACTGGTATATTTATTTTCAATTCGTTCATTGCTTGTTTTACGTTTGCGTACGATATTTTTGATGTAACAATTGCTTTGCAGTCGATAACTTCTAGTTGTCTTTTAAGCTCATCTGTAAAACAAATAATTTATTATTAGTAAATGTATACGGTTATACAGTGTATCTGCTGGACATAATAAGACTTAACATCTCATGTCTCAGGATGGCGAGCGCAATGCAATACCAAACAATACTTTGCAATTCAAGTTTTTAAACGGTGTTTCTACTGTTTATGGGCGGTCGTATTGCTGACCATCAGGCGAACGGCAAGCTCATCTCGTCATTAAAAGCCATAAAATAAAATAAAACTTCTAAATCTGACGATTTCGTCGCCATTGACATAATCCTAATAAGTTAGGTGCCTAATCTTTCTAAAGCAATTTATAATCTTTGACAAAGTGTTTTCTAATCATTATTGATCGTCATTTTTCGGCTGTTCTGTATTTATTACTTAGACAAGTTTACGAAGTATTTGACAATTCAAATGTCGTATCTGGTCAACCTATTCACAAATTCTTAGCATCTGTTTTTATCCCCTTGGGCTAACATTGTGTCTATATATGAGTAATATCCAAGGCCAGACTGTATATTATGTATAACATAGACAAATCGTGTCACCGAGGAAACGACGTCATCGTAGTTAGATTTATTGTGAGTCCATTTATAGAATTCATTAGATTGATTCATAGTAAAGAAGTATAAGTTCGAGAAATAGTTTAACAATATTAACTATATTCTACCTTTGGGATTTTTTATCGAAGACTATCTAATTTTTTTTTGTTGCTGCAATGTATATCAGTCGAAATGAAGTAGCAGTTTTTGAAAAAGATATTTGCTTACCAGGATATGCAGTCGTAGATAAATATAGATAAACAATGATAATATTTATTTATTTTTGTTGCAAACGATTTGAATTTAGTTTCAATAAAACCAATAATACACATACAATATACATACTCAGGATTATACCTATTTCCTTTTCAAGGAAAGCGGGGGGTATAACACACTCTCATTGATAATGATCTTCTATTTTATTAATCCAAAAAGTTTGCCGTTTCAAACAAATAATTTTAGTAACATCTAATCGATCTACAACATTCCGGTTCGAAGGAGGCCGGCATAATTATGTTAATTACAGTCTCACTCATTATGGCCGTTTTTATAAAACCTATAATAATAATATCAGCCCTGTATTTATATTCTGTCCCACTGATGGGCACGGGCCTGCTCTACTACTGAGAGGTATTAGGCCTTAATCCATCACGCTGGCCTAGTGCGGATTGATAGACTTCACACTCATAATTTCTATAGAGAACTTCTCAGGTTATTGCAGGTTTCCTCTCGATGTTTTCCTTCGCAGTTAAAGCAAGCGCTAATTCAAAAACAAAACGGTTTTTATGATATTGTAGGTACATATAAATGGGTGATAATGACACTCATTATCAAGTGTGTAACATGCATGTTCGCTGTTTTTTTTTCTTTTTTTTTTTGGCTTTTTGGCTCTTTCGTAGCAACGTAGCAAATAAACGATTTGATTTTTCCACAAGTTTATAAAATCCGTATATATTATGTATAGTACTTAATTAGTCCTCCGACTTTAAAATTATATAAGTACTTAAGCTTTATTCTGCAACAGTTACACCTGAGATTCTTAAAGCAATGGAATTTTATATTTAAGCCATTACCTATGCAATCTATGATTGTTAATTTAAACGCGTTTTTTTTTTATCTTAGAGCTAAACCATTGACGTAGATTCACAACAATGTCGCTCCTTACGTCCGCTTTTAATCGCTATTATTCAAAACTTATCCATACAGTAGGTCATTAAAGTATTAAGGGGGTGTACAGTGTTATATAATTATAAAATTCCGAAACACCGACTACCTCGGTGGCGTAGTTGTACTGCATGCACGGTACGACAGCGCTCTAAGGTCCTGGGTTCGAATCCCGGGTCGTGCAAAGTGATATTTCGATTTGTCTGCTCAGTATCAGCCCGGAGTCTGGAATTTGTGCCCGATATGATGCGAAGGTCTCGCCCCCTATCACATCATGGGAGGGAAAACACTTGGCGAAAAGTGGGTGCCCTGGCTGCGCCTCTACATACCCCTTCGGGGATAAATGCGTGATGTTTTTGTGTGTGTTTGCAAGGATTTTTGTCTTATAATTTTAATAATTTAGTTCAAATAAATTCTTATGTTTACGCGAATGTTAGACATTGAAATAAAACTGTTGTACGGATTTTATCACGGCTGTTTAAATTATAGCTTTTACGTTTCGGAGACATCCCCGCCGTGACCATAAAGACTGCAGTCTTCGAAACATAGGGAGAAAAATAGAATATAAAAAAACACGATATAATCCCTAAAATGGTTTTATTTCAATACTTACTTCTAGCAAAATTAAATGTATTCTATAATAACATTGCATAATTATATTTTTGAAACATTCATGATACCTAACTCAAATTTAATTTCATAACCATTCCAGTTGTGAGCAACTCATGCGTGTTCTAATGGACAAATTAAACATATTTCAAACTATTTTTGATAAAACCACATAACTAAGTGGCAACAAGATTGTATCTTCTGGCAACTCATGCTAATTAGTTTTAATACCTACCTTTTTAATCATCACTCGGTACATTATATTCTATGTAAATAATATATTATTATTTATTTTGTTTGTCTGTACTATTATATAAAGCTATGTTTTTTTTTATTTGAACGCGCTGATCTCAGGGACTACTGGTTCGATTGTAAAATTGTTTTAGTGTTGGATAGCCCATTCGTAGGCTATAGGCTATAACATCACGCTATCACCAATACGAGACGAGCATCAATAAAGAATGAATGAAAATATTTATTCCTTTTAAAAGCTTCTGTTGCGTGCGCTGCGTAAAAGATTAAATTTACGCAAAAATGATGTATGACGGAATTGTTTCTCTTAAAAACTTTTAAAAATATATTTAAACCAAAGAACCGTCTGTCTGTTTGTCTGACCGTAATGAACTCAATAACTACAAGCACATTTAAATGAAATTTGGTATGGAGGACATAGGCTACTTTCTATCCTAGAAAAATATATAGCGGGACTATTATCCCGGAACACTCTATCACGCGGGCGAAGCCGCGAGCAAAAGCTTATCTTAATATAAGTCTCGTAAGGTCGACGTATCCATATGGACAAAACCAGAAATAAATTTAGGTTGAAAAAAAGAAACACTTAAATCGAACCGATATTTTATCGTATTTACCGAATACGTAAGCCACTACATCGACGATGTTCTTAATAGATTAGAATACGATATCGATTTTTGATAATCCTTTACAAAGTATAGCTTAATAAGGTAATGAACGACCTAATGTAGTTTGTACCAAAGTTCATTGACGTAGTCGTCGATTAATCAGATGGACTTTAAACGTACCTACCTTCCTATTTTACTTACCCCAGTAATACAACTACATACGTTAAGTAAGTATCAACTTATTACACTTTATGATTATCGTAAAATATATTTAAATAATAACATGTTTCGCATTTTTGCACGACATTTTGATCACAAACATAGACACACAAATACACACACCCGGCACGCCTTTTATCCCCGAAGTTAAACACGGGGCACAATTTTTCGAAATAAGCCTTTACTTCTTTAGGAATTTATTCTCAATTTTATTATTTCCATGAACCCTTTCTCTTAATGCAACGTTATTCTAAATTGTACTTACGGGAAGTGTACACAGGGTTCATCATGCTAGCAATGCATCCGGCTTGCAGAACGCCCAATATCGTGCACGGATACTCGGGAATGTTTGGCAGAATGATCGCTACTTTGTCGTCATTTTTAAGCTTCAGTTTGGTTCGTAATGACGCGGCGAACGTGACGGACATTTTGTGCGTCTGTGCGTATGTGTATCCATGGCCAGTGACGGCGCATACCTGAAAAAAAAACAATATTTAATGTAAGGCATATACAAGAAGAGTTAATAGTAGGACTTTATTTCACAGAGGGATTAAAACGTCCGAACTTTTTCTGCGAACATCCGATGTTTATAAGGATTTGAAACTTTTATAAAGATACTAGCTGACCCGACAGACGTTGTCCTATCTTAACTATGTACGCACGCGCGCATTCTGTCGATCGCTGACAGTTATTTTCAACCACTGACAGTTATGTAAAATTAATAGTGTCGTTAAGTTTTCTTAAATTTTCTAGTTTTCCGCGCAATTTTTTGAATTTTTTCTTTCATAAGAAACTTCTCCTGACAATAACAAACACAACAAAAAAAATTGTGAAATCGGTCCAGCCGTTCACGCGTGATGGCGTGACCAAGGGAAATAGGGATTCATTTTTGTGTATAAGTATTGATTATGACCGATTTCTAAACATACACGGAAGAATTCAGGGATATTTTTACATAAAGAACCTTTAATAATATCCAATTTAAAAATACCGGTAACAATTAAATATTTGACAACAAAAAAATATTGGAGCCTCCTCTCAACTTATCGAAAATCCGTCCGAACTTAGCACCCTACTGATATAATATACGCATTGTTCATAACACTCGTAAAAAGGCAAGATTTGTTTTATATCATAATCAAGACAAGGCTCAAGGCTATGCGTGTTTACATTACGGAAATAATTTGTACGGAATTTTTTTTTTGGATTACTTATACGGAAATCATTTCCTACGATACGTCATAAAACATATTATAATCTAATAAAATAACTACATTAAATATAGCTGACGATAGTTTTTAGCATTTTGCAGCGATTGCAATTAAGCCAGTGGCCTTATTCTCTATCCCGCACGTTATTTCAGCAGTGCGTAACAAGCACGTAACACAACGCATCATGTTTAGGACTATAGAAATTTGGCTTACAGAATACCATTCCACGCACATTTCTCGAAGATAACATGACACGGCCGCGTTACGCGGTTACACTATCATACAGAATAAGGACCCAGTATGTAAAGAACCACACAAAGGAGAGTTGGACTCGCGCACCGAGGATTCCGTACAAACTTGTTGATAACCATATAAGTTCAAAGTTCAAACTTGACAAACTTAACTATGCTCTTCGATCCCTAGACATTATTACTACACCAACCGCAAATACTAAGTTACATATTTACGGTAACATCACGTGTGCTGCAATACATTACTTGTTGCTAAATTTCATGATTGTCAATCAACGAGAAGTACTCTGTAAGTTTTTGATGACTTACTTTGTGAAATCGCGAAATATGGGACATAATTGGTCATATCTTTTGATCGTGTTGCCCTAAAAGTTTGATGTTTTCACAGCAAAAAAGTGTAAATCCAAGTAGGTATTTGATATGAACTTCAAATTGATACCTCTGCGCATTTTTGAGAAAAAGGGTCTTAACAGACAGACGAACAAAGAGATCCTATGAGGAATCTCGAGGAATTTACGGAATCCTAAAACGTGACATTTAAATATGAGTCAGACGAACCAGGGGCCTTATTCTCTATCCCGCACGTTATTTTGACAGTGCGTAACAAGCACGTAACACAACCCATCATGTTTAGGACTATAGAAATTTGGCTTACAGAATACCATTCCACACACATTTCTCGAAGATAACATGACACGGCCGCGTTACGCGTTTACACTATCATACAGAATAAGGGCCCAGCTTTGTATAGTGCAGTGGAGTGTGTTATGTGTTGTTGCTAAATGCAATTGTATATGTATATATATGGATACGTGTTGCTTATCAAGCGAGGGATTATCTTGTCCATCACTTGTTCTAAATGATTGAAGATGTTATTAAAATAAAATATTTTGTTTGATGTTGAAAAACTAAACAATTCTTTCTCGAGTGTTTTCTTCGCTATCAAAAATCTATAGATATAATCTATGATATATAAGTGATATCGATATAACAAACAACAAAACCCGTTTTGTGAATAACAATAATGTTTGTTAAAACCGGTAAGCAACTTATGGCAATATCGTCTCGGAAGTGTAAAAAGTTTTATTAAAAATATTAGGCATAGAATATCGATACTTAAAGTCTTATAACTGACTTAATTGAGAGTTCCTACTGAGAAATAATTCCCTTCTACTTCTCTTCTTGCAGTCTTTCTGATATTTTTTAAAATCCTTATTTATGGAGCTTTGCTGTGTATTACGATGACATACAGAGCTGCATAGCTCCGTACGTCCATTCTAGCCAACGCCTACTCACTTCCTCCAAAAATATTTATTTACAAGAATCCTTGCCCTCTCTGACGCTGGAGCCAACAACATAAAACTTTGTGAAAATGTTAGAATATATTTTTTCTAATAACGTCCGGGAAAAATCTGCCGAATGGGTTTATTTATTTATATTTATTAGATTTCCAACAGACTTAACACAACGATAACAATAATTGCTTTAGTGTTTGAATTTATTGTTTGCATCAAAATTGATTTGTATACAAACTATTCAAATCTATCCTGATTTATAAATAGCTTTTTACAACTCTAAGTAAGCATAGTGTACATATTTATTATCAGGAATGTTCCAGACTTTCCTTAATAGCTAGACACACGCAACAATTTACACAAATAAAATAAAGATGTCGTGTGGAATTGAAGCAGATATTTGCCCTTCCTACGCCTAGAATTCCATACAGGCGTATCTAGCCAGTTACTTCAATAAGATGAAATATGCTTTGTATCATATCACTTACTTCAATTGTTTGTCAAAATTTGGCAAAATTTGGTCGTATCCCATCGTTACTTAGCAAAATTACTGCTAACCTTGCGATCCTTAATTATCTTTATTGGTAAAATTCGCCGCCTTTGTGGTCACGGGGGAGGACTGAGGTGTTGGTTATCCGATCAGTAAAAATAGTTTAAATTTAATGTCTAACATTCGCGTAAACATAAGAAATTATTATCTATATTGTTATTTAATCACTAGTGTATCAATATGTTATTTTGCCCATATCTCCTTATTGATATTTTCTAAAAAGCCCCTAGTATTTAACATGAGATCCAATGCAACAAATCTTTTGTTACCAAAAATCCTAGATCCAGATGCAATCACAGAGATTATGATATCAGAAAAAAAGTTTTGAACGAGTAACAAGGCTCTTAAACAAAACGACAGCTATACAGATGCCGATAAATGATTATCATGGTATTGATATCGCTACTATAGTAAAGCTAAACGAAAATATCATAAAATTGCAATAACAAACACACTATCAAGGCCAGACGAAGATTATGGAAAATAGACGATTTTATCATAGTTTTTTGTAGAAGTTAAATTAGCAAATGCGTCATAAATTAGCATATATCAACACTTAAACTGGCTAAAGATATTATTGAGTGATTATTTAAAACGTTCAACTATTTCAATTACTGTACCTAACAGCAAATTTGACACTTCGACGGATTTCTGGTACAATTTCACCACCTCGATCGAGAAGAAATATATAAAATAAATTACCTACCTATGTTTATTTCTGTACCTATGTACAGAAATATCTATGTGACCTTTCAAGCAACAGGCAGATTTGACAGAAAACCCGGATTTTAATTAATTCCAAAAATTATATAGCATTATCTAAGTGTGAGAAATTATCCTTTTGTTTGAAAAACTCGGATCTACTTTTTGTTTTTGAGGATCCTTTACATTATTCTCTTCATTATAAAGGTAAATTTTAGTTTCTATTTCAGTTGGACTTTGTATTAAAGATACAAATCTGGTCTGAATAATTATTTCCTAAAATAAAATATACATAACACAGTATATAACTGCTTTTGATAAGTCGTTCTATTACGCGAAGGCCGAAGACGTTACTAAGCTAGCAATAAGGATTTCCGAGCCGAAATCAGTTGCTCAATAGCTCCGGACTCCGGACCCTCGTGTCCGTTTTTCGGCAGTAATAAGACACTAGTCTTCTTGTACATAACAACAGGGGAGTACACATCTGTTTGAATATTATTGTAGGGACACATTGTATGCGTTTCAACAAATTTAAATCATTGAATTTTGAACCCTAGGACCAGACATTACAGATTTATTTTTTCCAAGCGACTATTACACTTCTGAGTAAACGATTCTCATCAAGTATATAAATACGTGAAGAAAAATATTTTGTCCCTCTTTTTAAGCACATTGGGCACATGGAGTGTGAGATATGGGATAAGTGCAGTACTTAAATAAAATAGGTATAATATGTATTATTATACAAATAAGTATATTAATCTTAACGATCAAATTTCGACTACTGGACGACCACCAGTGTTATTCGACGATAATTCAATTCATATTGTCAACTTTTCTTCCAAACAAATGGTTATCAAACGAGTAAAATCTGCATATTACGTGTAATTTTGGGAGCTATCTGTATTATTGGTTTTCATTCAATAAATTAGTAAATTATTTTAGTTTAGAGTCTATATTTTTAACATATCAGTAACTTAAGTTAAATATACCACGTTCACACAACATGTTGCATACAATTTCCATTGAATTAGAGTACAACAATTTCAAATGGGACGGTTAATGCCATGGTTAATAATATTTACAAGATTATATCCTTCTCGCTTAAATAACGAACAAACATTCCTCAAATATTTATTTAACAATAATATATTTAAGATGCTATTTTCGGTACGAGTACGAACAATGTAACAAATTACTGCGAAAACTATTAAAAGAAGGAAAAAATATGGTTAACAAATAGCATGTATTTTCCAAATAATAGTATGTAATATCAATTACAAATACTTACGGTAAATCCAATACATATACCTACCTACAATAGAAATGTGTATATATAAATAATTCAAATCCATTTCGTTTTCACTTTCCTTAATATTGTGCTACGGTACATTCGGCTGAGTTCGGACGGTTTTTCGATGAGTTCAAAGTCTCGATAATATTGTTTTGTCATAAAATATTTAATTGTTACGGGAATTTTATAAATCAAGCTGGTTATTATTAAAGCTTCTTTATATGTTAATTTGATCACCTTTCAATTCTCCATGGGACTTTAAAGAAATTAAAAGTTAAATAAAAGTCTTAGGAATGACTCAACGTTCGCAAAATAAGTTCGGACTACATTCTAATATCGCTTCTAAAGCTCATATGATAAGGTCCACAAAATCAAGCAGAAGTTAAGATCAGTGTTAAGTGCGAACCATTTTTATTTAACTGTACACCTCACACATGCATATTTACCATAACATCAAATGCAGTATACAGGCCGGGAGAAAACAAATGGCATCGCCGTCGATTTGGCTAAATCTAAAAAATAAATTTTTCACGGTATTTTTGCGTTATCCGATCTTACCCCTCATCCGACCTTAGCCTACTGCACCATGCACAAATAAGTTGTATTGCATGAAAATACGCGAAGTAACTTCGTAATTCGCAATCAATGTTTTGCAAGTATATTGCGACGACCTTAGAACTGATTTCTACATACGTTAGCGAACGTTATTTTGGACATGAATGTTGTTTTAGATTAATTAATATTCACTGATATACGTACTTCGTTGCAATTAATAACTTAATGCACAAAAACTGCGAGACTAACAAAAACCAAGCTTGACATAAAAATAAGTGTTACTAACTCCCAAATAAAGACGTTCTCATTTCGTGTGGTTGCATTATTTGTCGTTATGTTAGTATTTATACTGAGATTTCTCTTAGATTTGAAAGAGTAACAACGGACCTAGATTAAGTGACAATTAATTTTTAATATTTAGCACAAACCTAATTTCGTGCCCAAGGCCCCAAAGACCGCACTAATTGGCGAAATATGGAAGAGGCCTTTACTCAGCTATGGGTAGATGAAGGCTTAAGAGAAGAGAAGAGAGAATTCCGTGCAGACAAAGGCACGGGCAAAAGCTGGTATAAAAACACAAAATGATGACGAAATCGGACACAACAAAGTCAAATTCGTCATGTACTTTACAAATAAAATTAAAGTGTATATTTTTGAGACGTTTAGTATCAAAGCGCGAAAATATTGACAGAGAATGTTTTTGTTAACACGTCTGCTCAAATATCGAGATACTAACAGAAATTTAAATTACTTATTAAGTATACTTAAGCACTAATAATATCTCATGTTAGTAATAAACAAAATAAATATCGAAGCCCAATAGCTATCCAGTTATTAGTTTTACTTATAAAAAATTCGCAATAATGCTTAGTTAAAACACAAATTTACTCGATCAGCTGTAAGTCGAAACCCGCCATCTTGTGTCTTAATAAGGTTAAAACTATGAACCGGTGATGTTTTTGACAGCTATTTAATTCTTAACCACCTCTGAACGCTAAAAAAAGTTTATAAGTAAGATTTTATATCTTTATTTTATTAGCTGTATTGGCAACTTCCGAATCCCATCAGATTTATTCGAAAAGAGAATCTTTGTTTACCTTGTTTAGATTTCATATTTTCAAATTCAAATTGTTTATTATAAATCCCACTTACAAAGGCTTAAAAAAAAACACTAAAATAAATAATATCACAAGAACCGTTTACCTATAACACAAGAATTAGCAGGGGTTCTCATACTTGGAGAGGTCTACTGTATCTTGGGTAACCAACATTAGAATCATATTAAATATGTTATAAGGTAACGGAATACTTGACGGCCACCTAATTTTAAAATCGTTTTATGAACATATACTTTGCTAAAAACAACCTTAGATTGAACTGCAATATAATCACTAAATATTATAAAATTGAATAATTAAAGAAATGTGGCAAGAAATCGTAGGATATTTGTTCACTATAACACAAAAAATAAATAATCAGAAGGCCTTGCTAGGAACCGGGCTTACTTCAGTCCAGCAACCTTAGGAACTGTATTTTTATCTTATTGCATACAACCAGTACCTACTTGCATGGATTATTAATGACCAAACCGCCAGTCTTTAAAATTTTATAACGCCTCGTATCTTATTTACATTTTTTATGTTTAGTTCATTCACCTAAGCTAGTAATCGCTTGGCATTGATTGCATTATCAACAGTGAAAGATAAGATTTATAGTGCGCAAAAGTTCATTATAATAGTTATACAATATGTATAAACTTTTTTTTGGCTAGTTGTTAGTTCGATTCCCAGCTCGGGAAGTACTATAAACGTATTTTTGAACTATAATACAATTTTCCAGTTGTAAGCCAAACTAAGCGTTAAAAATAGGCGGGCGAGCCACCATAAATACTAAATTTAGTCGTTTATACATCATGCTTGAAAAAATATTTGTGAAAAAGGCTGGTGCAAAACAGAGATTTGCTTTTTTTATATTGCTTTGAATAACGACATGAGCTTGCCGTTCGCCGGATGGTAAGCGATACGACCGCCCATAAACAATAGAAACACCATCCAACTCGTTGAATTACAAAATTTTGTTCGGTATTCCACTGAGCTGGCCATCCTGAGACATGAGACGTTAAGTCTTATTATGTCCAGTAGTTACACTGGCTACAATTTCCTTCAAACCGGAACACGACAGTGACTACACACTGCTGCTTGACGGCAGAAATAGACATTGCGGTGGTACGTACCCAGGCAGACTTTCATGATAGACCTACTAGCAGCAAAAAGCTTGTAGATATCCGTAAATAGGTAGACAGACATGCATGCATTGTGGTAACAATTATGTTATTTTTACCGTGCAATATTCTGACGCGATTGTCGCATCTAAAAACATAAATATGTACTTATTTTCGATTCCGGAATGAACCCATTTCTATTTATCATAACTATGCTCACTATTCTAGACCAGTGTGCAATGAAACAAAGTTATTCTAAAAAACCTAGATAAATGGAAAGCAAAAATTATGCCCGCGTAAACATAATATGGGTATTTACGAACTCTGTATATGTCATAGAGTTAAAAGCCTTAACCACTTGTTGTTAGGTTCATATTCGAATAAACATAGCTTATCACCTAAGAAATTGGAGCATTGCTCTGAGCTTGTACTAGATTGTATATTTCATAGTAATCTGTAGTGTTTTGTACATAAATGTAACTGACGTAGAATAATTGATGAAATCAATTTGGCTATTCTGGTACTTACGGGAAAGATAATAAAATATAAAATTAAATAAGAATAATTTCAAACAGAACCGGTATGTTGCGTACTATTGTACTTATTTAAACTGTTATTGTGATTTACATAATAAGATTATATGGCCGAGGTTTCACATAAGGCCGTGATCACCTACACATGTTTATGGGGATAAAAAAATATGTCTATAAACTATAACAGTTAATTTCGTCAACAGTACCTATTAGGTTCGTATAACACGTATTCGCTAAACCTAAAATATTTAGTCCATTGAAAAGTTACATTTGGGGTTGCGTTTTTTAGAGGACGCAATTTTATTTTTTAGAAGTGTAGGGGGGGTCAGTGTAAAGCTAAAACCAAGTTTGTGGGGTCGCCACCCTTGTCCCACGGCCGCCATCTTGGGTTGAAATGGTTTTACGATGTATCTCTTAAACTATTTATCTGACAAAAAAAATTGTAAACATTTTTGTTGCAAATTAAATTCTCTACAACTTTGGTCCAGTAACTTTTGTCGTAGAACTATAAATAAAAAGTTATAAGCAAAAATGTTAAGCAATTGCTTCATCTGTCCCAAAGCGATTCAGGATCCAAGTAATTCGCGTACAAGCCGACAACCGCGGGTTTGTGTTGTACGTATTATGAACCTTATAAACACACGTTCTGATGACGTTGCAATGGACATTGCTTAACATTAAATTTCTTAACATTTTCGCTTATAACTTTTTATTTAAAGTTCTACGACAAAAGTTACTAGACCAAAGTTGTAGAGAATTTAATTTGCAACAAAAATGTTTATAATTTTTTTTTGTCAGATAAATAGTTTAAGAGATACATCGTAAAAACTATTTCAACCCAAGATGGCGGCCGTGGGACAAGGGTGGCGACCCCACAAACTTGGTTTTAGCTTAACAATGACCCCCCCTACACTTCTAAAAAATAAAATTGCATCCTCTAAAAAACGCAAGGTAAGGCCTAAAAAATGTAACATTTCAATGGAGTAATTGGTAAAACCAAAGAATTAAGATTTAAACTTCGAACACAACAATTAAAAATATGTAGATGTACCAACATAATAAAATAGTGGATTCGGAGTTTAATTTTTTTTAAGCTACGTTGCATTTTTACACATTTTAGTTCCAAATAGAAATTTATGTTTTTAATAATATTTTACTCACCGTGGCTGTTTTGTCCGGCCATTTGTCCAAGTTTTGCCACACGAAGTCATTAACGGTGTAGTTGGTCACGGGTAATGCTTTAAACACCGACGTCAAAAGGTTAGTTTCGTTGCTTCTCCTAGCACTGGGTGCTGTTGAATATTTCTGTTTCTTCAGAATTTGCAAGGCTGTACGTCTTAATGTGCTTGACATTTTTGGAGGGAAATTTGAACTGACTAAAAAAAATGTAAACTTTGAAATTTATTTACATGAATCAATTTTCTTTAGGAAAATCTCTTACCTAATAATTAAAAAATTGTCTTTTACTTTTAAGTGATAATTGCGCCAATATATTATTCGTATAATTCTAATTATTGCTAATATTAATTCATATTTCATTTCATTATTTAAAATAATACGAGCGTACACTTCGCATTTCGTATAAATGTTTAATAAAAAATATATTAAGAACCTATTGAGCACACTATCGATCTAATTCTAAATAAATAATGTCCAATTTTTTTATTCTAGTAAATATTGCGGTCACTGTTCTAATTTTATTTGTTAGTTCACGCAATTTTAGACTTACCACGCTTTCGTATACACAACACAACACACAATCGACAAATGATAACGGATTCAGTTGTTCACTTAGCGTATTATAATATTTAAAAAAATAATAATTCTCGTGTTCCTGTTTTACTAATGTGTACAGCGTTAAAACTCAGTCGCCCTTGGACTTTGAGACATGCTTTCACATTGTTCGTGAGCGGCGAGTGAAGAAATGCAGCGATTTAAGTAGGTGTAAATAATACATGTAGACAGAGATAGATATACATAATGTGTGCGTGTGTGAAGAAGAGGGCTTCTAGTTTTGATGTTTGTAAATTGCGCGGTAAATTAGAAGTGCAGTATTGACATAAGACGATGTCATCTTTGACATAGCTAATGTATTCCGTTTCTCACAGTTTTTATTATTGTTTACACTGCTTAGTGTTTTTGTTGAAAGGAATAAAATGTTATAATCAGGGACACCTTCAAATTATTATTTATTCGACGATTTTAATGTCTAATTGTAAGTAGGTAATTAGGTTTTATTTTTGTATCGACTCGCATATTTGTACCTATTACTTTTATATCTTAAATATTTAATTATGATTACAAGTAAAAATAAAAAATGATATTTCTTTTAACATTTTAATATGACAATTACAATTGAAAAGACAAATCAGACCTCACAGCTCGGCCGCAAATAAGCAGTCGAAAATCGATAATACAGTATTTATTCGTAAGAAATCTAGCAAGTAACTTAGTATAATTGGTACAAAATAAGGATTTTGGCACAGCAAAATTAAAATTAACAATATAAACGGCATCGGCTTACGCGGGCTAGTGCATTACGGTTAAACAGACTATAAAATTTAAATTATATATTTAATAATCTGGAGAAATAGGGATATAAAAACTAAAACTTTGGAAAGTACAATTTCAATGTAGGCGCTTATAGATCTTAATATTAATTAAAATAAAATTTACATTACTTTTAATAAAGTAAAAATCTTTTGCGCTGTCTAATTAATTGGTCAAATAATTTAATTTTATATCCAGAATTGTGTTTTATTAATCTGTGATTTTTTTTTTATATTTTATATTTTTTTTTTTTGTGAAAATGAAAGCATGTTTTTATAAATGACGGCATTAGCGAGTGAATAAGTATATTTTATATCTTCAGTCGCAAATACAAACTTTTTTTTTTCTTATTGTGTAACTAAAGGCTTGCACAAAGGCTTTATGCAATAAAATCCTTTTGCTTGAGCATATGATACAAGATAATGATTAGTTTCTATAGTGTACGTTAATTTTATACACCCTTGGCCTTGATAATTTTAAGTATTTTATGTCACCATAGGCAAAAGAATAAGTTTCATTCCTAATAAATGCTAGATACTTAATTATATGTGGGGATAGGTGTCTTTTTGAACACATTTGTACCAGTAATGGACAGAGCTGACTAGTTGCGTACTAAATTTTTGGCATACGATTGAAAGCTAATTATCTAATAGAATCATAATAAAGAAACTATTCCTATAATAAGCAAGATGTAAAAGTAAGCAAATAATGCGGTTGTTACGCTGGCAATACTAGATAATATATAGTATTGCCATACAGAAAAAATAAAAATAAAAAAAAATACTTCTAGTTTTAAATCATTCAATTAACATTGATAAAAAATGTGATAGAGTTATTACGAAATATTTTTTGCAAGCAATAAGCAGCTATGTTACAGTTTTAAAATCTTATTTTGTTTGTTGTGTGTTTTTGCCACAGTAGTTTTAAAAAACAGATAACACAAATGATCGTAGTTCGAGACGTTTATTTTTCGAAGGCATAATTTTATACATTTTACGAATTTCGTCCCGGTTGAAGCAAATCAACCAATCTTTGACCAAATCATTTCCCCAATATTTGTTTTAATATTGTGTATACTGTATACCAAACTTACGAAAGTCCATCATCCAATTAAACAAAAAAAGTCGATGACAATTATTTCTTACTACAGACATTGAAATTGTGATTTCTTTTCGAAACAAATATTGGCCTGAATTTATATCATTTGTACCAACATTTTGTGATATGCATGAAATGTTTATAACTATTCGAATGAAAACAGATAATCAATTAGGTCTGAATACAATCATACACAGAACAAAACTTTAACTAATTTTTCATATATTTCCTCATGCCTAACATTCAGGCTTGATGCCAGAAACCTTCCTCCATCTCTTCCACTTCGACAGATCTTCGTCTGAAGACCTTGGACTGTCTTCCTCTATGATTAACCATCTTTTTCAATATACGATCTCAATCTCTTCCATTTAATACCAAGATTATACCAATCAACATAAGTCATTTGTAAGCATGTCAAAAAACTTTGTTCTGATTGGTTCATTTTTACGATGGATTAAAAAAGCGATTGGGATGGTTAATTATTGAAAACGGCGGTTAGAGCTTGCGCCATTAGGTCAATGACACTGTTTGGCCATAATTTGGTTTAAACATATCCATACTTTAAGGACAATGTTTGATACATCCAACCTCATTGTATACTATTCAGCCAAATAGAACCTCAATGGTACAACTTCAATTATTCCTACTCTATAACAATTTAATTATACACTTCTTATGCCTGGAACACACTTGTTAGATGGCGATTAACATGCCCATTTCAACCTTAGTCCGATCTCTTAGAGAATATATTAGGTTATCAAATACCTATAATTCGTGTCGTTGTTAATTTCACGTCAATAAGGTCGAGTTTCGCGCTTAACATGAGCCATCCCACTTGCTCGCCGAATACCTAAAATGCGAAGCTAAGGTAACTAACAACATTGATAGTTCTTATGTCTCAGCGAACTATATCAGCATAAATAATGCTTATAACACGTGTATTCCAGGCTTTAAGTTAAGGCAGATTATGGAATTGTATAGCATTAAGTTTCAATAACAGATCTAATTAAATACATACTAATGTTTTTATCAGATCTAATGAAGAGCTATTTCTAAATCAATCATCCACTGCTGAAGTAATAAGTGCCGTATTGTATTCGTATAGAATATATTTTCTCTTGTTTAATACCGTAATATTTAATACGAAAAAATCAAGATGATTTTCGAAACTCAATCGACCATCACTGATATTTTAAATCATTCGTCTCATTCACATTTCAATTATTAGAAGAAGAAAGACACTAATAATAAGAAAATAAGTAAAAGAGACAAAGTATTGATCCCAAATAAAAGGTAAAAACTGTATTTTCTATATTGCATAGATTCCATAATATGCCTATAACATAGCCAACAATTTACCAGTCTTGAAATATCAACACAGCAATACTAAAGTATCAATATTGTGTTTATAATACATAAACAAGTGTTTAGTTCCTACTCAGAAAGTATATTTATCAAATAACCTGTAATCAGTACAACTGGCAATTCGATATTCGAAAAAGGTATGCCTAGATGTAATTAATGCGTCTTGTTTACATGACCGGTTTAAAACAAAGAGTTATCCCGTACTTTAATAGTAACATTTCTCGGTCATTATGAATTGCCAAAATGTACTTAATACAAAAAAAAAATGTTTTAATTCAGTGAAAAAATTAAAAATGTAGATAACACTTTTATAGTTAGAGCATTTTTACCACATAATATTGATAATTTAGCATCACACCAAACAAATTGACAATTAACATTGACAAACTTCGATTCAAATTCAACGAAACTATAATATATTTCAAAATTGTGTATTACAATTAATTTATCATATATTTTAAACACTAAAGCTTTGGTGTTTTTTATTCTGCTTACTGGATTGTGAAAAGATTTGCATTTAAGCGATATTTGATATATTTAACATAAACACTCCTTTTAACGGAGAATAACTTCACAATTTTGAAACACATTTTAATTTCAGCCTTTTAAAGTCGAATACAATCAGTATAGTAATTTGTAATCAGAAATTGTTTTGTTTGTTCATATCCAATAATCAAGGCAAAATTCTCCTCCACTGAAAAAGAAACAAAAAACACGATTATTAACTTTATGGCAATCAAATGTTTTTAGAAGTAGTTCGGCCGTCTGCCAATAGATGTCACTGCATAACATTTAATTTTGAGAAAACCTTTATTCCCTTCGACTAAAGGCCGGTTACGACAATCCCAAGCGATCCAAATCCAAGAATAAAACAATTAAAATAAGGCATTTTAACAGATCTAAAAAAAAATCTGATTGCTTGAATTTCACGAACAATCGAGAAAATCGATTGGCATATTCACAGCATACATAATATTATTTTGATTTCTTAAAAAAAACTTTCTATTGTAATAGAAAATTAGATTATAACCAAATAACGCATTAAGCTATTAAATTTATTTAATGCATTACTTTTATTCTACAAAAAGTATTCCTCACAACAAAATGAATACTCACAGCAAATTACTAGAGATTTGCTAACTCCTCCTCGAACATCCTTTTGCCTCCTTTCAACAACTTCTCCGAATCATTGCCAAACTTTTTCATATACTCTTCCAACCTGATCAACCACTGAGCCCAGTGCTCCCTCAATTTATCCGTGGACAGGTGGTAGGCATCAGCCTTGGATCCGTCAGTGTAGGCGATAACTAATAAGGCGTCGCGTACGTTGAAATGCTTGTAGTTCAAGTCGTTGCACACCGCTCCGAAGTAAGCGGCGAGTTGGACCGGATTGTCGTATGTTAGAGCTAAAGATTTACGGGGTTTGTCTGACTTCTTCCATTCGATTAGTGTTGGCTTGTCTCTGTAAAATGTAGGATAATATAAAAAAGTATTCATAAAAATCATTGTAATAATTATTTTGAGCAGTCTGTAGTGAGTTTTCTCATGCTCTATGGCTGTCATAGATCAGCTGTTTGGTCAATTTAAGATTGATTAAAAATATTAATAATAGTTGTATATTATAAGTTTATTATAGTATCCATATTTAGCTAAGGTATTTACCCAATATTGAAAAAGAAATTAACGAAACTCCATGTATATTTTACAAAAAGATACTTTGTGTAGGCAAGTACTTGTGTGTTTTAGATTTCATTACAATTATACATTTATTTAAAGAAACAAAGTAACAGCACAAAAAAATATTACGATATCATTTACTGTGTTTATTATATTTAGAAAATTTAATGTAAAATGTATGCAAACTACAATTTCTAACAACGCTCATAATCTATCATATGGAAAGAAAAAAAAGAGCTCAACAACACAATAAAATTTATTATCTTCATTTTTTTTTTAATCCAATTCTAAAGTATAGATAGATATGGAGTAGTTTATATAGATATTTATTTACATCGTAGAGACGATTGGTACCTCCAAACATAACGTATACCACACAAAACTTATTACTAGTATGAATGGCGCAAAATCGTTTCCATAGACTTTTATATGATTTTCAGAAACATTTGATATCAGCTCCTAAACTGAGGAAAAATACTTTGGACGAAAACTTTGAGATTTCAATTGACCCATCCTATTTATTGGAAACATAAAAAGGCGTGTCAGAAATTAAGCCATTCCAATCTTAATCTTCAATTCGATTCCGAGAAGGAACCGATCAAAATAACTGATTTGTAAATATGTCAAAAAGAACTTTGCTTTGATTGGTAAATTTTTGTAATAGGTCGAAAAAATTGGGAACATTTATTAAAAATGTAAATGAAAAAACGGTTGAAAGGCTAATTGACTTAAGCGAATTTTTTTTTAATAATTTTAAGTAGGTTAAAAAAACATAGAAATAAGGGCTGATTTTAAATATGTATGAAACTTGCTGTCGCAAAAGATATAACCGTCGATATAGTGACAATTGACGCTATAAACAATGTCATTTCGGGTTTGGCCAGACGAACAATCCAAAATAGTGATTTTAAAAAAATAAAAATGTCTCAAAAAACAACATGCCAATATTTGTGAAAGACCAATGCAAAAGAATGTTGACACGAGATAATTCAAATTGATTACTCTCCAAACATATTTTTAGACTTAGCAACATTTACTGTTTCATAGACAATACGGATAGTGCAGTGAAAAAAAAATCATTCTTGGCATAAAATCTTACGAAAAAAAGACTATCTTCTTAACATAATGCCGTTTTAAAAATAAAATTGTTTTGCTAAAACGATAACCTTGAGATTTCCTTGACATAGCAAAAATCTGCGATGCCAATGACTTTTTTATCGCACAACTTCGAAACTACACTGATAATAAGTCGTTTGTTATGTATGAGATTATGCTAAATAGATAACGGGTACATGCAAATTCTTTTCTAGTTGTAATAGCTTACAGACATACTGTTTCTTACTTTTTCAGAGTGGTTAGACTAATTAGGTTTAAAACTAAACTACTAAAGCGATTTGGAAAAAAAAGCCTGTGGGACCAATTTGTTGGTATATTCTTTCGAATAAAATAAGAATTTTCTAAATCGATTCAGAAATGGCAGAGTTCTGAGGTAACAAATAAAAAAAAATATACATATACGTTGAATTGATAATCTCCTATTTTTGAAGACAGTTAAATAAAATCTGAACAGTATTTTTTTAATATAGTAGATACTATTCGTTTACATTTAGTATTATTATGAAAAATATTCTGGTAAAGAAAATCTTGAATACTTTTGATGTTTGAGCACTTGTATATTCAAGAAATTGCTAGAAACTTTGACCGCAGGTTTCGAAAACATCGACCCGTACACCTTATTATCTCAATTGCTACCAAATTCAAAATATAAGTAAACTTAATATTTTGAATCAAGATAAGCACTAAATGTATGTACTTGTACCAAATAACGCTAAGTACGTAAATTTAAATGGCAGTCATTTTTCCCATTAATAACTTGAGATAGCATTGTTAGATATTAATTTTCGGATTAAAACAATTAAATAAAATGAAATGGAACTTTGCTACAGTAACAACATACAAACTTTTAAAATTTATGCGCATAACATAAACGGAATAAATCATTAAGTAACTATATACTAATAAATAAACCTGAAGAGTTTGTTTGTTTGAACGCGCTAATCTCAGGATCTACTAAACCGATTTTATTATAATTCTCTAATACGAAGCCATGTTATTCCCCAATGCTAAAGGCTACTTTTCATACCGGGAAAATATAAAACGCAATTATTATAAGAGAAATCATTTTCATGCTGGCTAAGCCGCGTGCAAAAGCTAGTATTAAATATTGGTTCAAAGCCAACATTTTTCATTTCTAGTTCCTAGCTAGAAATTCTATATCATAAACACAAAACCAGACAAGATAGCATTATAGATTCATTAAAACCAAAAATTCCGTCAATATTTTTTATGATCGCCTTCATAACAGTCACATCTGCTTAGATGTTGCATACACTAATAGTCGTTCATATTCCGACCCGTCTTACCAGATAGACCACAGAACGAGATTCATTGGAACAAGTCACAATATCAGGTTTTCTATTATGTGTAAGGTAGTTGCGTCACTCAGGTAGTCTGGCAGCAACATCACAAAACGATCGGTCTACCTATATAACGCCAACCATAGAACACAGGTGACAGGATCTTAGTTGTAAAATCGCCTATGATAAGAATGTTCTATCTGAAATTTATTATATAAACAGAAGTCATAGGCATGTTGCGGCAACGCAACGGTATTAATTGTGGCGCCATGGGAGCAATAGGATAAAACAGATAAAAATTATCAAAAATTTCACTCACTCATAATCAGCAATAGCATCGAAAATACCACGGTACTTCAACACCGGGTGTACGACATTCGACTCTATTGCCTTCGGCGATGATATACTTTTGAGTACCTCAGCCACCGACACCCATACTCCTTCCACGTCTTTCTCGATCCTCAACTGCGTGCGAGGCTGGGTGAAGTAGTTCTTCAATGTGTTGTGGAATTTCGTGCCGACCGCCATTTGCGCTGTGGAGATTAACATACAAAATTACTACTTCCAAACAAACAAAACCTTCCAGGCAATTAGATTTGTAGAATACAATTAGATTTCAAAAGATTTTTTTTTTCTAATAACTGACAAACACCTCACGCCTTTGTCCCCAAAGGGGCAGATAGAGGTGAAACCAGGCAACCTAATGTAACATGGGGCGAGCCCATCGCAATATCGGGAACAAGTCCCATACTCCGGACTGATACTGAGTAGCACTTGTAATTAATAATTTTAAAGACAAACTTTATTTTTAAGGGGACAGATGCCAAAAAATGTAGGACACCGAAAAGAATCCCAAATAAAGTTAATCTGCTAATTCACTCTAAAATCTCAGGGATCAAGCACGCTGTAAATGGATCAAAACTATCCATACTTTATTATAAGGGATGGTAAGGACAGGCCCCAAAAACGAAAACAGATTTACAACATTACCAAGTCTAGTACGATGCAAAATTCATATGCAATTGTATCAAATAGGTGAAACATACAAACATTAGTTTTGCGAAACTTCATCTCGACGCAGGTCAACGATAACACAATAGGTTTTATCGCGGTTTGATATATTAGCTAGTTATTAATAACACGAGGATGCTTTACGACACAGATATTTATGTTTTAGACCTGGGTAACAGAGAGCGTAGATAGTGAAATAAATATAAACAGTGTTTTAATTCTTCTTATTATACGCTTTAATGGGTGATTTGAGTACTTATATACCTTTTCTATCTATTTGCCCATGTAGTCAATTCGACCAGTTTGGCATTGACTATTTTCCTCGAGGCAGCTGACCCTATGCTAACAATTTTATTTAATCACATAACACGATCACGTCAATGAGCCTGCCGTTATCTACTGCTGAACGTAGGCGTCCCCAACGTGAGCGCCAACCATCCTGAAAAGTCCTTATCCATCCACTACTCGCCGCCTTTTTCAAATCATCGTGCAGCTGGTGTGTCGCGCGTGCGTGCAGTGTCCTACACTACATCTACTCTGCAGTGATGGCCGACCCACTTCAGTGTGCTAATTTTGCCAGCGACGTCGGTTACTCCGGTTCTCTCGCAGATAACTTCTTTTTATTTCCCAGAGACTGTTTTAAGCCTACATGGGCGAAACCGTGACCAACATTTAATTTAAAATCTTTCCCAAGACCTACGAAGCATGCTCATAAATTTAAAACCTTCCAACAATATAGTTCAGTCACCCAACACCCTTTCCTGTCATTCTGGCCCCAATTGATCGACGCAATCGCCGTTCTATACATTTCTACTTACGCATGTACTATGTACGCTTATTAATACATTTATGATAACGCATCTACAAATCTGTGAAGATTGGAACGAACTGAACGATACGGACGTCGCATAGGTGTGTGTCGCGGTTGCTTTTTATAATCCTGGCAAAGGGCATTGCACCTACCGACGCAATGCAGGACAAATATAATGCCAACTAACAAGACATATTTAATTCCTAGAATGTTGGCAGAGTTCTGTCGACCTGCTTTACTGGATTTTCACCAGTTATCCCTTAGGCGAATGGAATATGAACGAAGTGGGTAGAAGTGATATTTTTCTTGGATTTAGTTTTTGCTACGAATAGATACTCAGTAAATATTCAATAAAAAAAACTCAACTCAGTGAAATTACCAACATCAAAAATATGTATTAGTGACACGATTTTGCAGTAAACAATAGATTTACTTTTATCAACACCAACAATTTATTTAAACAGCTACAAAAGTTCAATGACTCAATAAACGTAGTGTCAAGTTCAATACGTTCCTAACGAAAATATCTCTGAACACAGATCGTTTATCTAGAAATAAACTGGAACGATAAGCTTCAAGCAATATTTCTAACTCAACTACTGATTATAATTCACCATAAAATATGAAAACGGTATTTTTCAATCGTTCAATTTTTAAACATTTTATTTAGAAACTAGCTCTTATGGCTTGATTCCACGAAGTATTTGCTTGCAATAACAGCAATAAAATCTAAATATATAGAACGTGTTACTCATGGTCTCTAACTATCGCGCAGTGAAAGAATTATTAGAATCTGTTCAATAGTTCCAAAGAACATCAAACCTAATGTTGACCTCTTTATTAGCAGCTGATTTTTAAGGACAAAGAGTAATCGACCAAGTTAATCATTATTTTATATATTTACCTATATTAGGTAACAAAGGACCCAGAAATATAATAGTAAAAACGTAATTAAAATGCTTTATATTTAAATAAGGAACCTTTATCCAACACTATATGAAACACGTTTCTCACAGCAGTGCATAAATATGATATTCCGTAAACATAAAGATTCCCGAAGTACAAAAATATACCATTTCTTTTGCATTATACATTATTTTCCCTATGCACATACCTACCACGCCTAAGTTTTTACGTTCGTGGACGGTAATCAAAACACGCTTAGTGACCCATTTGCAGGTATAGCGAAATGTACTACATAAAAAATTAAAGCTTCAAAAGCGTTTGGCTTATAGCCAGATTTCTTGTTCTTTTGCAATGTTTTATTCGAACAAGACTTATTAGGGTCAGGAGGCCCTATTCCGTCTATAAGGACGAATCCGTCTGTTTTCAATTACGGGTGTTTTATTTGAAAGACAGCTTTGATAGCCGTATAGGTAAGACATTTAAAATATCCCCTATTCATCTATGCGACCATTAAAGCTGTCCTTCGATTAGAATGCCCACGATTGCAAAAAGACGGATAAACCCCCATGGATGGAATAGGGCACTCTGACTTTAATACAATAACGAAGGCAATAACATATTATCCATGGTCCAATAACAAGGAAATTTATATGAAGTACCACCTTTCAAATAAAAAAAGAATCATCAAAATCGGTTCACCCAGTCCAGAGTTCTAAGGTAACGACTAACAACCACAACAAAAAAATACAGTCGAATTGAGAACCTCCTCCTTTTTTGAAGTCGGTTAAAAAAGTTCCTTGTTGTAAGGGTCAAATAATAATCATATAATATATTGATAAGGAAATATAATATTATTACTAAACTATTGACCGCATAATATAACGTGTAACCACAATGACTCCCCCCATTGGCTGATTTTTTCCTTTTGTAGCGATAAATTTAACCGTGATATAATAAAACAATATTACTTGGAAATCGGGACATGGTCCAGTCGCGTATCCAAATTCATTTAAATCATTCCTTCAAGCGGTTATACATGTACTTCTGCCAAATGTATTCGGATTTATAAGGTACAACCGCGTACATGGGTTCAAAGGTAATTTTGACATAAGACTATTGAAATAAGAATAGCCAATTTTTCATTCATTTCACATGATTTAGTGCTTTCGAGCATGTGACCTAGCCGATGCGTTCACATATGATAGCCAGATAAATTGATAATAACATATTTGGCACACAACCTATGACACTATTCGCAGCATGCTTTCTCGCGCTGGCGCCAAAGATATGTTGGGAGCTCCGGAAGATACAGATGTATATTGTTATCGTTTTCTGTTACAGACGGAATTATAGCTGGCGTATAGTGACCGCCACTTTAAATAATAATACCAAATTTTGTTTTGGCAAAAGTTTGTACATACACTTGCAAATAGTGACTTATGATGCTATGACGCTTCTTGTTCTTTGGAGATAAAGGCACAGGTTATGTATGTTAATGAAAGTAATTTAAGATTTTAAGACATTCACTTATCCCTTGTGAAGCGACATGTCAGAGGGTCATATTCCGTCTAAGGGGACAATTCCGTGTTTTGGCAATTGCGAGTGTTCTACTTGAAGAACTTAGATAGCGGTTAAGATATATAGGGGATTTTTTGGCTCTATTAACTATATAACTAGCAAAGCTGTCCTTCGATTAGAACGTCCGTAATTGCAAAAAGACGGATATACCCTAGCAGACGGAATAAAGCCCCCTGAATATACACATACTTTAATAATAGTATTGGCAGGAACAATTGAAGAGTTGGAAGATACCGAGATCACCTGAATCTTTGAATATCAGATAGTGGTATGTGGCATACCTCCTTAATGCGCAGATTCATGAATATGGAAAAAAGAAATGTGTTTTCCCTTATACTACGACAAGGAACTAAATTCTCGACATAATTTTATATAAAGTTCTATGGAAATTTTAACAAATATTCCCACTAAAATTCAAACCCGGAATGCATAGATTCAGATGTCTAAACCAATTAGCGTGAGTAATGTTTACTGCGTGATAAACTGAGCTTCACACAATCTCTACGCAAATAATTTGTCTGGCTTCCCTCGCACATGTCAAGATACAAATAGTAACGCAAATGCAATAAGTAAACATTGTTACTCTCTTTGTTTGAGACTAGCATTTCTACGCACTATCCAGTGGCGATGTGTATAGGTGACTAAAATTAGAATTTATTTTGACTTAACTTAGATAATTGAAAATGCCATGTTGAATTAAATACTAATAAATTACCAATAAATAATTCGAAGGCATGTAAGTTTGCCAACCTGCACAAGACCAGCACGGAGGACTAAGGCCCAAAACGTTCACAGAAGTAGATAGGGCTAATGCTCAACAATGGATAGTATAAAATACAGGGCTGGTATTATTATTATTACTATGTATATATGAATAGTAAAAGTGCTGGCTTTCCTTTTGGAATTATTAACTGATCTATCACCATTACACACTTTGACCTATTTTCTGATTATTAAAATGGTGACAGAAATTAAAACTAAATCCAAACGCAATACATACACATTACTAACTCTCTTTGTATGAAACCAGTATTACTACTATCATAACAAGTTTTCAACACTGCAATAGATGTGACATTATTTAGTTCAGCATAATTGTGTCAACTCTCGAGGAGTAACAATCTCTGGTCAATCATCACTCTATTGAGCCCCAGTTTACATACCATCAGGTGTAATGGAGTCACTTTACTGTGACGCAGGGCCGTAGCTAGATTTGAATTTAAGGTAGGGCAGCTGTTATTACAAGCAGGGCGGAAATAAAAATGTTACTACATCTGACCTGCTCAATCTTTTTTTTTTTCTTGACTTGTGAATGTGAGTAAAAAAAAAAAACAGCTTAATACTTACGTAATTTTTTAGGTAATATACAGATTGTAACAAAGTTCCCTTAAATCTCGACAGAGGGTTATTTCACCCATCAATACGAATAACTCTTACTAATGTACAATTTAGTTAATTATTAAGGTAGGGCATTAGTATTTTAAAGTAGGGCATTGCCCCACAATGCCCCCCCCCCCCCCCCCCAGCTGCGGCCCTGCTGTGCCGTATAAAAGAAAAAAACTTCATACCTAACATAATATATAATTCTCAGTGGTCTGAAGTGTGTAGTCTATTTGCATATTATATACCAACATCCAACACTGACTGTTTCCATGGTCAAGTAACAATTCAGTTCATGTTTAAAGTCCACATGATTAATGTGGCCTATGAAATTTAGGGCTTTAATAATTACCAGTATAATATACATGTCATATTTATACAATGTGTTGTTTCACTTCCACTGATGTAAAACTATATTTGACAAAGCATGTATACAACATTGATTAGTTAGGCAGTTGACATCTAATATTTCCGAGTGTTGTCACCTTGAATTCGGCAGAATGCAGAGCTATGTAACATAAGTTCTGAGTAGTAATAATTCTCTCTACATGCCAAGAAGCTAGAAGCATCCTTTTCTCTTTATTAAGCTATATAAAATTATCTTTAAATGATTTTGTCACTTTTATTTGCAATAATGCTTTACAATCACATGCACTTTGTAAAACACTCTCTCAATTGCATTCATAAACACCCAACACAGGGCAATTTAAGTTCATGTAAAACCTATATGAGTTATTAATATGGCCTTAATTCATTCATATATCAGAAAATTCCTGTTTTTGTTATAGGCTACTGGTTTAGTAATGTAGAACTGTTCCAAAACAAAATTATAATTATTCATTCTACTAAAGGCATTTTTAGTTGTAATAAAGGAGAACAGTATGATGATCCTTTGTTGATCCTTTTTACAACAAAGGATCAAGGCAAACTGCTCTCCCTTATTCATCATTTCTGTATGTTTTATCATATAATCAGTTGCCAGGGGCTCATTGAGTATTTTAAAATGGCATGGAATTTAATAATTCCATTAAAACTAATTAAATTATATTATGGATCCACTATTGGCCCATTAATTGTAAATACTTTTGATTCAAAAAATAAATGTACAATTTTTATAGTTTCTAGACACTTAAGTAGGTCAATGAATTTAAGTTGAGACCTGAGGCAACATAAAAAAAATGAGTACAGATAAGGAATATGAAAGCAACATATTTGTACTTGTATTGCTTGAATTTGCAGAATTAATGAGACCATTTTGGAAATATATATAGAAATAAACTGATGCAATATTTTTTAATCTCAGTATATGAATCATAATATGATACAAATACTTAAAAACATAAAAATGTTATCTCTTTATTTGTATGATTACACTACTTTACAAAATTTCGCAACAGAGCAACTGCATTTACTTTCTGTCTAGTTAAACATTACTGATAACGAATATAATCACCAAAAGTCTCCTACACGTCAGGTTTTTTTTTTTTTTTATAAATGTAAACGTATGGTATACGCCCAAATTAAATACGATTCGAACCATTTTAGTTTCTTATTGAGGGTAGATACTAAAATAAATGTCCATAATCGTTTATTACGATTGTCACTTGTCATTTAACTCTTTTCCGTGAGCTGTTCTCGGTGAATTCGAGTAGCTTTTTACTTTTTTTTAGTTCAAAATGGCTAAAATCGCTAAACTTACTTGTGTTAATTCTGCAGATTCATTTTGTTTTATATGTGACTCGTTTACAACTTCTACACAAAGAAGAGTAATCAGTGAAAATGTTAAGATGTTATACGAGAGTTATTTTGGTTTTACTATCGGTCACCAAGACAAAGAATGGGCACCTCACCGATGTTGTGTTACGTGTATTGCAAATTTAAGTAACTGGATGAATGGAAAGCGTTCTTCAATGCCATTTGCTGTCCCAATGATCTGGCGTGAGCCTACTAGCCATGATGTGGACTGTTACTTCTGCTTAACAAATGTCGTGGGCTTTTCAAGAAAAACAAAGGTAACATTGTTTATCCCGACACTTCTTCAGCTACAAGACCGCTTCCACATAGCGAAGAGTTACCGATACCAGTTCCTCCAGTGGCAATGGAAATCGTTTCCGAGGCATCTTTAGATACAGCTTCATCGTTTGTTCCATCTTATGATGATAGAAGTAGAGAACCCCATTTGATAGAACAGCCTGAACTAAACGACTTAGTCCGCGATCTTAATCTGTCCAAACAACATGCTGAACTTTTAGGATCCAGATTACAACAATGGAATCTTTTAGCGAAAGATACAAAGATAAGTGTATTTAGAGACCGTAATAAACATTTGTCAACATTTTTAGGGCTGAAAACAAATTGTGTTACTGCATAGATCCAGATGGTTTGATGGTGAGTTTAGGCATTAAACATGAAGCCAATGAGTGGAGATTGTTTGTGGACTCGTCGAAATCCAGTCTCAAAGCAGTGCTGTTACACAATGGTAACACAAAGCCTTCAGTTCCTGTGGCCTACGCGATCGATATGAAAGAAACTTACGAGAGTATGGCGCTTATCCTTAAATCGATAAACTACGATCGTTTTAAGTGGCAATTATGTGGAGATTTAAAAGTCATTGGTTTGTTGCTTGGACTTCAGGGGGGTTTCACCAAATACTGTTGTTTTCTTTGTCTTTGGGATAGCAGAGCAACCCAGAAACACTATATTGTTAAAGAATGGCCAGAAAGACAATCGTTTGTACCGGGGAAAGAAAATGTAAAATCTATCCCACTTGTTGATCCAAAAGACGTGCTTTCTTCCTCCCCTTTGCACATTAAACTTGGACTCATTAAAAATTTTGTAAAAGCTCTCAATAAGGAAGGCCCGGCTTTTCAATATTTAAAAACAATTTTTCCAAAACTAAGCGACGCCAAATTAAAGGAAGGCATTTTTGTGGGCCCACAAATACGCAAACTTATGAAAGATACAGATTTTGAAAAAACTCAACGACATTGAATTAAATGCTTGGAACTCACTGAAATGTATCATTAGGCAATTTTGGGAAACATAAAATCAGAAAATTATGAACAAATCGTTACAGACTTATTAAAAATTACCAAAAATGGGCTGCAGAATGTCGTTAAAAATCCATTTCCTGCATTCTCATTTGGATTTTTCCCGCAAAACTTAGGAGCTGTGAGTGATGAACAGGGGAAAGGTTCCATCAGGACATCATTACTATGGAACAACGATACCAAGGTCGATGGGATCCAGGGATGTTGGGAGATCATTGTTGGTTCCTCATGAGAGAAACTGACCTTGATTATAAAAAAATCGCCATACCAAAAGAAAAAATCCACCTGATTCTTTGGTTTTGGCTTTTTCGTATAGACTGGGTCAGGTTTATTGTAATTAATTAAAAATATTTGTAATTAATTATTTTTTAATTTTTACATTACCAAACCACAAAATAGCCCTGAAAATAGTAAAAAAAGAATGTACATTAACAGAAAATCCTGGCGTGATGGAAAAATTTGGGCATCAGATTTGGCTTTAGCGATATCGGTTTAACCAGAATTTAGTACTCAGCTTTATGTTGCGCCCTCCATACCCATTTTTTTGTAGAGTAGTGTTATTAATATGGCCTTAATTCATTCATATATCAGAAACTTCCTGTTTTTGTTATAGGCTACTGGTTTAGTAATGTAGAACTGTTCCAAAACAAAATTATAATTATTCATTCTACTAAAGGCATTTTTAGTTGTAATAAAGGAGAACAGTATGATGATCCTTTGTTGATCCTTTTTACAACAAAGGATCAAGGCAAACTGCTCTCCCTTATTCATCATTTCTGTATGTTTTATCATATAATCAGTTGCCAGGGGCTCATTGAGTATTTTAAAATGGCATGGAATTTAATAATTCCATTAAAACTAATTAAATTATATTATGGATCCACTATTGGCCCATTAATTGTAAATACTTTTGATTCAAAAAATAAATGTACAATTTTTATAGTTTCTAGACACTTAAGTAGGTCAATGAATTTAAGTTGAGACCTGAGGCAACATAAAAAAATGAGTACAGATAAGGAATATGAAAGCAACATATTTGTACTTGTATTGCTTGAATTTGCAGAATTAATGAGACCATTTTGGAAATATATATAGAAATAAACTGATGCAATATTTTTTAATCTCAGTATATGAATCATAATATGATACAAATACTTAAAAACATAAAAATGTTATCTCTTTATTTGTATGATTAGATTTTTGTTTTTAAATTGACATTATAAAGGAAAATTGCATCATTTTTTGTCTTCTACATTTTTTTAATAATATTATAATTCTATAGAAGATTATACAAATACTCAAATCTGAATATACATACGTCCCGCTATGTTTTGATACAACAAACTTATTATAAACACTAAACAAATAATATAAACAATAAAACATAATTACCTTAATATGTTTTAGTTTTATACCCACAATCAAATGGAAATTTTAATATACACTTTACAATTTGTCTTGGAATAGGTTCTTTTATAAACATTACTAATGATGAGTTTTATTTGGCCTTTAATTCGCCACATGTAACTTTTTAAACATTTATATACGAACATTAACAAAATTGTATGCAAATATTTTTGTCACCGGATTTAAAAAATTGAACCATTTTTTGGATTTTATTGTGGTTTTTATATTTTAATTTTCTCCCGACATTTCGATAACTTTGCAGCCTTGGTGGTCACAGGGCGAATGAGGTGTTGGTCATCAACAACTATTTTAATTTTGACTTTGTCTAACATTCGCATAACCATAAGAAATCATTATTACAGGATTTTGATTTGTTTTTGGTTTTATATTCAGTATTAAGACCAATATCAAATACTATCTTAGACAAGGAGGTATTCTAATTTATGGCAAATGCAAAGGGCACTTATTAAAGAACTAAGACACTTAAACAACCAAATGAATAAGTAAACATATTACCAATACTAGGACATGTTTTAAATTATTGAAATGACTATGCTCAGGGAAACTGAATCATTTGTTAGTTTATGGTTGTGTACTACCAACATGATGTGGCCACTATATCATTTACGACTGACTCAATATAAAAATTACCATACAGCAATGCACTTTCATTTCATCGGAACAAATGCCAAGTCTCACACCATCCAGTAACTATATCATTTATTTATTTATCTAAGGTAACACTTGAAGGTGATTCTTAATGGAGAATTATCTAAATACTTTACAGCCCCGAGATCACATCTGATTATGGCTAAGAAAGCAAATGGTAGATGGAATAAATAGATAAATAAGAAAATATGCATTTTATATGTAAATACCTGAGAATGATGCAGATTAACAAGGTAGAAATATGTCAAAGTTCTTAATATAAGTCCAATGAATAAAAATATACTCACCCTGATAAAATCTGTTGAACTCGTCAAGTCCCATCTCAGCAATTCTCTCCTGCTTCCACTTTTCCAACGCAGCTCTCGAATCCTCGGTCATAGTCTTGTTCAAAATCAGGGTCACTGATGGGTACTGCTCAGCAAAGTCATTCTTATGGGGCTTGATCTGCATGATCTTGTCTTCGCTGGCATACCCTGGCTGCGCGGGGGAGCTGCGCGCGGCATCACACACCGCCGCCGTCTTAAAACCCCGCACGGCAGCATTATTCAGCAACACACCGACAATGTTCACACAATGCCTCGTATTCTGCCACATTGTCTTCTTGAACGCTTCAAAAGGACCGTAGTTTACGTTTCCGCACAGACGCCTGCTCAAAGCATTGCTTCCGAGGTATTCCGATGTGTTTTCACTCGCCTGTCTGTTGTTTTGATGATTATTTTTAGCTGCAACAGATATAACGTGTGTATTTCGCGGCGCCAAAGCACGACTGTCATATGATTTTAATTGGCATCGTGTCACAAGATGTAAGACAATGTAAACAACAATTTAATCGCAAGTTATAGGTACGTAATATCGATTGCGGCGTGTTCCTCATACCATTTACCTATTTAGAAAGTTGTAAGACCAAGGTTGCTAATAACTTATGCTTACCTTCCTTCTGTACACGACGTTTCTTTTGTTTGTTAGTCTCGAGCAACGGCCCGAATAGTTCTTTATTCTCTTTGTTGTACAATTTTAACTTCTCCGCTGGATTCAAGATAGAAGCGGGGTGAACCACTTTATTCCTGATAAATTCCTTCGACTTTCTCTCGAATGAGATTCTATGACCGATCGTACTAATCGGCCGTAACATAACTAGTTTGGTGAGGTATTCGAGTCAATAAGTTGCGTAAATTACTTTATTGAGAAATATATTTATATAAAGTTAGAATGACTGTAATTTGATCACAATTCACATTCCTTAAATTCAGTGACAAAAGCGGCTTTCATTTTCATTTTATGTCATTTAACTGTCACTGTCAAGTCACACGCCTCACGCTTGCTCACTCTATTCACAACAATGATTCAAAAATAGTGTTGGGCACTGGCCATTCTGGGATAAAAATAACATCCGATTATTGAATTACATAATTTGGCTTAGAAACTTCATCTACTTTAATTAATGAATAATTTCAGATTGGAGGATCAGCAAAAGACACAATGAAATTATTATGAATGAAATAAAAAAATATGTAGTAATGTGCCATCTAGCGAGTTCACATAGAACTATTTCATGTCCCAGTCGTTATACAAAGAAGGTATGTATAGATGTATATAATATGTAACTATTTTATTGTTAGTAAATATATGGAACGTGGACGGCGAAAGCACTACCATCTAGTAGCGCAATCTGAATGTCGGCTTCGCGCTACCACCTTACAGTTCGTGCATATTCCCTATAATACGTTAACTAGCAAATAATATAGTGTAATAGGCCCTCATTTTTATGTTATTTCATGCGACTTATCTGATTTTACTCGATGCTATTCACTGTCAATAAACCATGTGACATCCACCATGACACAAAAAACGATGGAAATTCTACGTGTTATCCTTAGGAGAAAGAAGCTTTTAAGACTGGTTCCCATAGGCTTGCCCTACGTAGCATTACGTGGGGCAACCACAGGATACTGAAGCGTACTAACTGAAATTAGGTATTTTAATTTAAGTATCTAATTATAGGTAACCAAATGAAGCAACACACTACAGCGGAAGTAGGCTATCTTGCCTGTTAATAAGGTTTAAGCTAGGAACCGGTGATGTTTTGACAGCTATTTAAGCAATTCTTAACCACCTCTTAACGCTAAAACAAGTTTATAAGTAAAATTTAATATGATTACCAAAATACTTCGTCGCCTAGATATGTCTTAAATACACGTTTGAAAATTCAGTATTGTAAGGTTTTCCACATACTATTGACTTATAAACACTAGAAGAGGACAACTGCATTGGTCGTATTGCGACGATGATTTAAACAAAAACGAAATAAATTTTACACAAATATTTACTCAATGACAACTCAGTTTTGTTTCATCGTTCAGTAGCATTTCTCAGGCGGTACGCAGGCCTGCGTCCCGAGGACCCTGGAAGTCCCAGGCTTGCACCAGCACTCGCAGGCAGTCTTCGGAACGTAGTGGCTACTGGGCGGTAAACACGTCGGTTCGCTCCCACAATTCGGCCCTGGATTATATTCATCGTCTCGACATTTTTTCCCTGAAACGAAATCTTGTAAAAGCATTGGGCAAGTGCATCAAATATAACATATTAACAATATTTCCGTCTCATTATTGAATACAATCAGGTGTCCAAGATATTTTTCATTTAAAACAACCAATTTTATTATGATAACTTTAGAAAGGTAATTGAAATTTAACACAAAATTATAGACAGACCTAAGGAGGTTAAGTTAATGAATATGGATTCATAAAGGTTGTTTATCTAAGGACGAAGCATTGCTGTGATAACAAGTCTGTTTCTCAGCTTTGTTTATCTGACAGCCAACTAGATTAAAGTTGTATCTGAATATTAGCCAATCACAACGGCCCTATGTCTACGTACTGCGAAGGCTGCCATGCCGTCAGCACTGAGAAACAGACTTGTTATCACAGCAATACTCTCTCCTTAGATAAATAACGTTTATGAATAAGGAGATAAATTCTTAATTACTGCTTCTTCCAAAACATCCCTTCAATAAAAAAGAACCTTTTTAAAACTTATGTATAATGAATTCCTCTAAAACTTAAAATATAGGTCCTTCTTTAAATATCCAATGGTAAATATCTACAGAACTTTCCTGGGATGTGAATTCTGATTTTTATCATAAGTCATGCCAAAGAATTAATGGGTCACCTGATGATACTCTATCCCAATTGTCCATGTACATCCACAAAGCATGTGTTCGTGAGCGCGTTACTGAAAGGTATTGAAGAAGTGCCTCAAGATGTTGAAATCCAGATACTATAATATAGAACATGGTATCTACCATAATTTTAAATAATTTTCTACTACCTTTTGATCGCAATTTCGCCGACATGAAAGACTTTTCCCGAGATAACAGTTCCTATATATATTGTACCTTGATAAGCCTATATCCTTTCCAGGGTATCAACTTGTGTCCATACCGAATTTCATCGAGATCTTTTCAGTAGTTTCTGAGTTAACCGCACAGATAGATAAACACAGCGTGGGACTTTGTTTATTACGTGTAAAGATAGAATATCAAATATCTTACCCTGACTGCTCACCAAAGTAAACAGACAAAACACTGCCACAATGGACAAGAATTTCATGATCAGTAATAATGTCACTTGCCGTATGTGCACGATCGCAAGATGTTCTCCCTTTTATAATATTTTGTCAACAGGACAAGGTAGCCAGAAACCAGTTAAACAAGGACGATATTGTATGTTGGCCTGACAATGCTGTATTCCTATAAATAGAATTACGGAAATTACTATACCTACTGAAGAATTCTTTAGTTGATTAAAATTTTGGTTAAATGCCACAAATGTACCTGATCGTTATATCCCCAGAACATATTAAAAAACACAGCGGGTAATTTGTCAACGAACCGGATCTATGTGATAAACCTGAAAACTGACAACTAGCACCATATCCAAGCTTAAGTCGTGCTTGTACAATTGTAACAACTCTTTACTGAGAATGAACTCAAAGAGGTTTGGTCACAGGACAACAAGCCCGCTCTTGGAGTCCAATGGCCAACGCCATACAGCGCATGACCTGTGATTGAACTCTGCAGCCAAGAATACAGCTTTCGGCTGCAGGGACCAAGAGCTCTAGAAAAATCATATAAAACGACCTTTTTCTTTCAATCTTACTACCGCGAACGCAATTACAAAAATCAAATATCCACGGTGAGAAATTACGTTAGGAGCACATCTACATACCATTAGCGGATTTATTCAGACAATCATCGGAGTTAAAAATATAAATCATTCTACATTAATGGAAAAAAAATTAAGCCAGAACAGAGTATCTTCGAAACTTCGAAAAACTTTTAAATACGGCCGAACGATAGTGCACATGAAATTGACAATGTACGTTATTATAATTTAACATTTCAAAATGCGTAGTCATCACCTTGCAAATTCGCTCGATAAATTTAAAATCAAAAGTGAATTAAAACTACAGAGATATTTTCAGACGTAGGTACTTAATTGTTGTTATCCCCGTAATCATGGAATAGGTAGCTAGGAACCTACTTATGCGTATAGTGTGTGTGTGAGTGATAGGTACACAGGTCCCCATTAAAAGACTAATGGGAAATCCTTATATCTTAACTGGCGCATTTTTACCATGACATTCATTACTTGTTATCGAACTGTATACTTCCTATATACTTTGAAATAGCCGTTCGTTCTTTAGAGTTCTTGTCGACGTTATAGGATAATGTTACAAACAATAAACAGAGGTTAGAAGCAATTTATCAAGGATTTATTTTATACGTTGTGCAAAAAGAAAATTAAATTTATTAGCATGACGCTGGAGCTACGCAGGCCTGGGTTCTGCTGTCTCTTACAGTTCCCGGTTTGCACCAACACGAGCAGATGCGGCTCGAGTACGTCTGGCCATTGGTTGAAGCGCATGTCGGTTCTGTCCCACAACTGGGCCCTGGATCGTACTCGTCATCTCGACAATATTCTGGAATCATAAAATTTATTTCTTAGTCGTCTGTCCCATGAAATTTTACATAAAGAGGTTTTAAAGTCTAAAGCTCGAAATTGATATCCCATTAACCATGTAGGTAAGTAAAAATAAACAATGTCGTTCTCCTCTGTATTTATCGATGTAGCTAATTTATTCACGTCTTGATAAAAAAAAAAAAAAAAACAAAATTGATAGTTATGACCTGTTTTACAACTTCTGAGTGAATGCTGTCCATCGCATAAATAATAATCGCATACAGGGTCATTTTGACATTACGTTACTAAATGAAGCCACATACTTATCTACTTGGAAATAACACTTTACAATAAGTTACTTGAGCCGTAGATGTAAAATAAAAAAGTGTAAGTTACGAATAGAATAAATATTAATAAAAATAATTTTAATTTTACGCACGCTAATGCCACTACTACTACTCTAAGAGAATTTGTCGCAGCGGTAACATCATACTTTCAGTCAAAAATACACTCACGCTCACACCTACAAAATTATCAAAAAAAACAGAATACTAAAACCAGGATTTTTGGTGTAAGTACTCATTAATACATGATTTTTGGCACAATGTCAGCAAAGGTGAAGACGAATTTATGGTTTCATTTAGTAACGTAATGTTAAAATGACCCTGTATAAGCCGGCCAAACTCCAAATAAATGATAATAAAATAGATACTATCTAAATCAGCAGTTTAATACGATAATTGCCAAAACAAAAGTAAAAAAATGTGAAACAGGTCTTTCGTATTTACACTTATATGAGCAAATAATATTTCCGACGCATGAAATTAAAGGGGGCGAGTTAATATCAATGTAAAACACGAAGACCGCTTGCTATTGCGTTTCATTGTGACTGGGATTTCCCGATACCTACTTATCCTCGCCTAATCTTAATTCCTTCAAGACCGATACTTAACTACAGAGATGTATATTTTGTTAGGTTCAGTTGAAACTACCTAGTATTTATTAGCTATAAAAACTTTACAAATCGTTTTTTTAATAAAAAATATAAAACCGATTTTAAGAACCATAAAGTATATACAAGCCAAAAAGTACTTTTTAGTATCCATACAAAAGATAAAAGGCGATTTAAAAACTTTGTTTTTTTTTTTTCAGTTATTTTAGTGGCTGACTGTACCAAGAGTATCTTGTAACGACTCTAGTGAAATTCCTTATTAAGTACATATTTGTGCCAGGTGTCCAGATAGATCATTGTCTGACCAGAAATTATCCCTCGTCATTCGACACAATTCCGTCCAGTTTTATTTAACTTTATATGGGTTGATGAAAAATTATTAAAACTCGAGTAATACTTTGCTTTGCTGTTCCATCTTATTATGTTTATATGCAGATTAAGTTTAATTTTTAGTTAGTGACCTTTAAATATCGATGTAAGGAGGTACTGACCTAATTTGTTAGGTAAGTAGGAAAGTAAAAAAAAAGTTGGAAACATGCAAATTTATATTCATATATCTACTTATATTAGGTGTTTCTCACTACAAAAGTCCCTAACTCACTGCAGCGATCTACACCGCCATGCCACCTGTACGACGCCTACGGTACCTACTTCAAAAATCAGATAAATAAATCAAATATTTTCCACGAGAGTAATTTACCAGAATAAAAAATAATTTATATTATAATGATTTCTTATGTTTACGCGAATGTTAAACAGATTTCATGACACTCTGAGCTCATTCTGCGTAGATCGGACCACCAAAAACTAAAATTTAAAAAGTTGTATAATTGTAAAATGTAGGTAGATATTGTAACTGACTGCGGATGAAACACACCTCAGTCCTCCCGTAAACATGAAGGCTGCAAAGTCTTCGAAACGTCGGGAGAAAACGAATTTATATTAAAACCGCGACAAAATCCGTAAAATAGTTTAATTTTAATTTATGTTATGATACCAAGACATAGTCTTTTGCATGCCAAAATTTTATCTAAAGCCGTTCAGCGGTTTCTGTGTATGCTATGAGAAGTTAACAATTTTTTTTACAAGCTTTTACATATATAATATTAGTAAGGTAAGGTGTTATCCTCCATATTTTAATAAGTAATGATAATGATCGAATTAATAACGAAATTCGACAAATTGACGAACCAGAAAGACTAGTCTACGATAATTACCTAATCACTATTATTTCTCCCATAACAATAAAATAAAAGAAATACGGGTAATATTAAATTTGAAATGAAAGAAAATATTATACAAAAAAAAAAAATATATTTTTAAATAAGTATTCGACAATTCCAATTACTCATTACCCCCCCCAGTAACTTTCGCATGATTCGACGCAGGCTGAGGTGTTCGCATCCCTATAGAGTCCAGGCTTGCACCAACACACGCATGCGTACTTTGGATGGGCATTCGCAATAGGTGACGTGCATGACGGTTCTGGCCTGGGGCAGTCGGGTCCTGGATCGTATTCATCATCTCGACATTTCTCTGGAATTATTATTTTTTTTTAAATCTCGTATATTTCATCTCTTTATTAAAAATATACCTAAGCTAGGATTTTTACGATTCAGGTTAATAATAATGGCGGTGTAAGAAGCCGCGATGGCCCGTTTGGTAACCAATATTAGCAGATTCCAAACCCAAGGGCACACCTCCAACTTTTTTCAAGTTATTTATGTGTAATTATTTCTTATGTTTACGCGAATGTTAGACATTAAAATTAAACTTTTTTTCCTTTTTTTATCGCGGTTTTATATTTTAATGTTACACCAACAGCAAAAAATTTAAATAGTTGTATAATTGTAAAATGTAGGAAGATATTGTAACTTCGACTTTGTGGATAACCAGCACCTCAGTCCTTCGGTGACCACGAAGGCTGCAAAATCTTCGAAATATCGGGAGAAAATTAAAATATAAAAACCGCGATAAAGACCGAAAAAAGGTAAATTTTTATTTGTGTATTTTTTGGAAATTATCGCTTGTTTTAAAGGTGAATTAAAACATCGTGACGAAATCTGAGTACCAGAAAAGTTCTTCATAAGAATTTTGATAGTGAGAAGATGAGCCAAATCAGTAAGTAGGTACTTATTTATTTTTGTAGGGCCAGGTGAATAGTAAAAACTAGTTCGGTTGATTTGTTATTTATTGTGTGCATTATTTCTTCAATATTTAAAAAAAGCTTGTTTTTAAAAATCTTTTTTACTACTAATATTTTTTTTTGGTATTTATTCATTTAAATTGTGTAATAATTGGGTAGTATTGAGTAAGTAAGTTGTGCTATTTATTGGGTTTATCTTTTCAGTATCAGCACGGAATCTGGAATGTGTGCTCTATATAGCAACAGGCTCAGCCTCTATCACGTCATGTGAAGAAATACCGCCTACCGCCTTCCGCCATCAGTTCCGCCTATGCCTAACCCTTCGGAGATGAAAGGCGAGGGTAGTAAACAAAAAATACAGAGCGATATCGCCCCACTGATCTTTCCGTCTTATAAGAATCAATATAATATGATATAACATAATACATAATGTTTACTTAACAAGTCACACATACAAATAAATAGGTTAGCAAATCTTACCTTCACTGTTCACCAAAGCAATGAAACAAATTATCAACACACACGTTGTCAACTTCATTTTGATAGCGTATCCTGCAGAATGCCAGAATTGTACAAGACGTCGCCTTAAATAGTTTTTTGGTTGATAACGTCAGAATAAAAACAATGGTTTCTAGGTAGACAAAACGAGTCGAATAAGGAAAATATCTATAGAATATTGTTTTTTTTCTATATTTTGTTGTTTTGACCTACAGTTTGACATAAATAAAAGATTTTGCCTAAAAATTTGAGACTCTAGATACGTTATGAATACATTAAACTTAACAGAATTAATTATTCCAGCGAAAACAAACGATAAATTTGCTGTCGCTTTAAGATTCTTAATGAATCCTGGATCAGTATTTTCCAAACCAGTGGACCGATTATTGGTCACAGAGCGAGGGGGGGAGGGGTGTCTCGAGGCAGAAAACAAAAAAAAAACGACGCGATGCCCTGTGCGGAGCAAAAACGATCGCCAGTTTTAACAGTTTTGTCGGTAACATTGTAAAAAAAAGGCACCGCGTGAGGCTCCTGTAAGGGCGAGACCCCGGGCGGTTGCTTCCTAATATTTGGAATTTGGTTGGATGGGGCTTGGGAAATAGATTGAACGACTTGGCCAACACCCGGACTGATGAACGAGAAAGGTAACTAATATTCTTTTTTAAACACCACATATTATATGTAGGTAATAAAGATTTTAAAAAATTACGTCGAATAGATGACTTCCTTCTTTTTTGAAGTCGATTAAAATTACTTTATTGCAGCTAAGAGACGAGTCCAAATTTTGAAAGTTCTTGTTTGATGAAATGAAACGCAATTAAATAATTTATTTGAACCTGTAAAATGTACATTATTTAGATTCCGTCAATATTAACTCTACCACTAGTTCGGAAAGCAGTTCTTACCAGAGAAGAACGGGCAAGAAACTCTGGTGTTACTCTTTTCAAAATCAGTTTAAGGTATAAACTACAGTACATCATACACAGAAAAGAGAAAAATTAATTGTTTTCTTTTTATTGCTTTTTGGAGCAGTTCATTTAAATGAGTCACCGTTCAGTCAACATTGGGAATCACTGTCTTAGATACTATATTGGAGCGTACATTATCATCAAAAGTAACTAAGCGGTTGGAGTGCTATAGTAGTGGGTATATATGATGCTAAACATTTAACGTGACTTTAAAAATTAATGTACACAACAGCGGCGGTGTGTAAAATTTTTCAATAGGTAACCCAAGGCAGAAAAAACTGTCTTAAGAACATGTCGCGGCCGATTTAACAAAAAAAAAAAACTAAGATAAACGTAAATAAACCTAAAAGGGAAGCCGGTAGACATCGGGTTCTATGGACGCCTCGCCACTGGTATGCAACTAATGTTCTGGATGTAAGTAGGTATCCAATATATAGGAAAGCGCAGGAGGACCTTCATCTAAACCCATTATAACACTGATATACTGATTAACACGTTTTGTAGCGATTCGTCGCAAACGTGGTGCGCTGGCCGTTCCGTACCACCAAAAAGTCAAGTAAAGATGGTCGGCTCCGTTACCGTCGACACGACGCTCCGCTAGAGTGGCTGATGGTGTCACTCTTGCCGTTGACTTTTCTGAGACGTGCCGTCATATTAATTATATCTGAGGACTAGCTTTTGCCCGCGGCTGTGTGAGTTTTCCGGGATAGAGTCTCGCTATATATTTTCCCGGGATAGAAAGTTACCTATGTCCTTCCGAGGGCTTCGGACTATCTGCATATCATATTTTATCGAAATCGGTTGGGTAGTTTTTGAATTTATAGCGTTAAGACAGGCAGATAGATGCGGCGGACTTTGTTTATAGTATATTTTTAGAACTTTTTAAGAGGAACAAATCCATCTTACATGATTGTTGCGTAATTATGCAGCGCACGCAACGGAAGCGCTCATAAGGAATAAATTTTCCCTAATTTTGTCAATTTTTTTCATATTGCTCCGCTCCTATTGGTTAAAGCGTGGTATTGTATCAATGTATACCCATCCTCGATATATAGGCGATCCAACCCTAAATTTTTTTTTTCAATTCAAACCAGTAAGTACTTAGTTCCTGAGATTAGCGCATTCAAATAAACATACAAACTCGTCAGCTTTATATATTAATAGGTATAGAATTTTAGAACACATTATTATTATTATCTAAGCCTACATAAAGAAGTTGCATTGGCGTAGCTAATGTTCTCTAGGGGGAGCAACTGGGGAAAGTAAAACAATCTCGTAGAATAAACCAGCGCCATCTATTTAAAAATAAGATAAAAATTTATATTATTTTCCATGGAAGCAAATTACCGTAATAAAAAGTAGCCTGTGTCTTAATCCATTAATAGGTTTCTTTGCCATATTTAATCCAAATGCATTCAGCTGTTTCTGCATTTAACTTCTAAAAAAATACAAACATTTATATTAAAGTAATGTGCCCTCTAGTGAGTATATGTGGAACTATTTCATGTGTCAGTCATCATGCTAAGAAGGTACCTATTCAACTATTTTATTTTTAGCATATCAACAATAGATAGCGTTACTTACGCTTTATAGTGCAGCATGATCAAAAAACACAAATGTTTACGTATGAAAGACGATTTTACATGCATTTGAATTTGTCAGTGTTATCTCCAAACACGACTATGAAAATCGTTAGTTTTGATAATCATAGATTACAAAAGGGTTGGACCTAGAATTTTTGACTACTTAACATTGGTTATTTGGCGGGAAAATTATTTACGTTCAGAAATATCTGAAAAACGCCGGGTGCCGGTTGTGCATAAGCAAACGTAAATTAAAACTTTAACAGTATACTTATTAGTGTGAGAATACACTATTTGATATTTTTTTATTTATTATGTTAACAGAAAATTGACAAAATATAAAGTGCGTGCGGATGTTCGGACCCGTGGTTTAAAGCCGTAAGTACATTATCTATTTAATTATGAAGCAGAATGAAAATACCTTATTTTATAAATTTACTATATTAGGGGGAAGGCGGGGACAATTATTCTCTTTAATTAAATGTTAACATAATTTCTTTCATCAATTAATGGCGTAATTATTAACAATTAAAAAAGTAAGCGATAAGATCGGTAAAATAAAACCTTTTTATTACCTGTAGTAGGCATTTCGTGCTGTCTAAATGGTACAAACTCTAAAGTAACGACTTCATTTTCGCTCTACATCTAACATCACCTAAATTGCTTTTCTAAATGGCACCATTTAGAGTTAATATGTTAGACCTACATGTGGAATTGACTATTCTCACGCTAATAATGTAATTTTGAGAGTTCTATGAACAGTACTTGAGTAGATCTAGTTTTATGAGGTTGAAGATAAATTGATAGGAAATAATATTTACTCTATCATTGTAGAGGAAGTTCGGGACCTAATTTCAACTTATTATTTTTATTACTTATATTTTTGTACTAGTTTCTGGTTATATAATAACATCGACGTAAGTTACAACCTATCTAGAAATGATATATATTTTTTATGGGTGCCACATACTGCTCCCTCTCTCTACTATACTTGATGATAATGAAATAGGGTCTAGATAGAGTATCAACTGACAAGAGATTACCTTTCGCCCGTCGACTTTATTATGCCGGCTTCTCAGACGATCTTCAAGTACTTAATAGCCCGCATTGAAATTATAATTTATTATATTTATTACCAATATTTAATTCTCCGTCCTTACAATAAGGTTTCGAAAAAGTGGTTAACTAACAATTCGTGAATATAAATTGACCATTGCTTATTCTCGACCGCCATACATATCGAAACCCTATCGTTCGACTTTCCAGGAAATAATCTTCATAATCATAAGCCACATAAAGACCACTGCTGAACATAGGCCTCTCCAAAAGATTTCCAGGCGGACCTGTTCAGGAAAAAATAATATCTTCAAAATATTTGTCGCTATGACTCTTTTTCTAACAAAAACGGTTTTACATAACATTTTGAAATAAAATATAAACCAAATTTTATCTTGCATGTAACATCATATTTCAAAGGTACATAATAAAACCTTAAACACATACATACTTAATTATTTTCACTTTACATAATTAAAAATGTTTTAACACCGAAAAATTCACAAAGAAACAAAACCTTCTAAACAGGCGCTTAATTAGTGGAGTTTGTGCTGTAATTGCCACACAAGGGACCTTACCTTTTGGCAAAGTAAGGAGAGGTAGGGCTGAGTTATAGCATTCAGCTTTAACACGTGAGTTCCCTTGCATTTTGATTATTAAAAAGTTTTGGGAGTCTCGTGGGCGTGGGCTTGGTAACTGCTAACGTTACTGTGGGAGGGGGGGGGGGGAGGGGATATTTGAAAACTGTGAGTATAACTGGTGTGCAAAGTTTGCATATTTCACTGGTCTAGGTACATTTAAAATTTATATTTCGAATTGTAAGCATTGACGTATATTCTGTAGACACGAACCTCTATATAAACTACTAGCGACTCGCCCCGGCTTCGTACGGGTGCAATGCTGATTTTATGTAGTGTATTTAGTATCCTAAATACACTACATAAAAACTGTGAACGTTGTATATAAAACATAGCGGCCCGCTCGGGCTTCGCACGGGTATAACATAACAAAATAATAGTATTTCTCCACTATTGAATGGATGTTATTATACATATAAACCTTCCTCTTGAATCACTCTATCTATTAAAAAAAACTGCATCATAATCCGTTGCGCAATTTCAAAGATTTAAGCATACAAAGGGACATAGGGACAGAGAAAGCGACTTTGTTTTATATTATGTAGTGATTTGTTCAAAATCTGAAAAAAAATTCTAACCAAAACGTCATTGTTAGAACCTATTTATTCAATTGCACAACAAATAGTTTTACTTATTTGACTTATATTTTTTATTCCAATCTAGGTTTACACTTAGACTCGAGTTCTTATATCATGAGCGCCACTCCGTCCGCAACCACAAGCTGTCAATATTGACCATACTAAATTCAGTTTAAATGGATTGCAGTTCAGTTGAACACAGTGAATATTCGGAACGCCAAATCTAATAATAATATAATAATATAATATCAACCCTGTATTATATACTTGCCCACTGCTGAGCACGGGCCTCCTCTACTACTGAGAGGGATTAGGCCTTAGTCCACCACGCTGGCCTAGTGCGGATTGGTAGACTTCACACACCTTCGAAATTCCTATAGAGGAACTTCTCAGATGTGCAGGTTTCCTCACGATGTTTTCCTTCACCGTTAAAGCGAACGATAAATTCACAAAGAATACACACATGATTTTAGAAAAGTCAGAGGTGTGTGCCCTTGGGATTTGAACCTGCGGACATTCGTCTCGGCAGACCATTCCATACCCAACTAGGCTATCGTCGCTTTATCAAATCAAATACGTAGTACATATATATCGATGATTGTAAGTCTGTCATCGCAATGATATTTCAATATGGCTTATATTATATCTAGCCTAACCTTAATAAAATCAATTCATTTTTCAATTAGTGTATCAAGTGTAATTAGTGTAGGTTGTTACACAAATTATTCTTTTAAAGTTATTTTATTGATGTTATTCTTTATCCCCGAAAGGGTATGCAGAGGAGCAACCAGGGCACCCACTTTTCGCCAAGTGTGTTCCGTCCCATGATGTGATAGGGGGCGAGCCTATCGCCATATTGAGCACAAAGTCCAAACACCGGGCTGATACTGACCAGACAATTCCAAATATCACTTTTCCCGACCCGGGATTCGAACCCAGGAGTTCAGAGCGTTGTGGTACCGCGCATGCAGTACAACTACGCCACTGAAGCAGTCAGTATCTTTAAATATAATTTAGGCTATCAGCACCGATAGGTTTGTTGTAGAATAGACTGTCGAGACGAATGTCCGCAGTTTAAAACCCAAAGGCACGCACCTTGGACTTTATAAAGTGATACGTGTATTCTTTGTGAATTATCGCTTGCTTTAACGGCGAAGGAAAACATCGTAAGAATACTTTTTTTTTTTTGGTTTCGCGGAGAAAGTCCCTTATTACTACCGCCCAGCCTTCGTGGGGGGTGACTGAGCGGTTATGCTAGGGTAACCGTGCCTTACGGCCCCGCGTTGAGCCGCCCGGATTTGATGACGACCTTCGGGCGACCGCCGGGCCGAGTCCCTAACCCTATGTACAGCTAACCTATGCACGGCCTACCAGCTAAAACTCCGCGGTGGCCCTCATCATAGGAATACCTGCATACCAGAGAAGTTCTTCAAAGAATTTTGAAGGTATGTGAAGTTTGTCAACCCACATCAATCTAGCGTGGTAGACGAAGGCCTAGATTTCCCTCTCAGTAGTGGAAGCCCGTGTCCAGCAGTGGGACAGTATAATACAGATATTATTATTGTTATATAAGATTCATTGAAATATGTGAAATAAAAAAAATAATTTCTACGATACCGGCACAGCCTTGTGTGAAGATATAATTTGGACAAATAAACACTTTACCAGTCATTTAATCATCATCATCATTTCAGCCAAGAATCGTCCACTGCTGGACATAGGCCTCCCCCATTGAGCGCCGCAGAGACCGGTTCTGAGCCGCCCTCATTGGACTCCGGCGACCCTCACCAGGTCGTCGGTCCATCTCGTGGGGGCCCTGCCTACGCTGCGTCACTTAATATTTATGATATTAGTATCAACAAACAGATTTATCAATAAATCGCTTTACAACAGTTTATGGTAATTCACTTACAAAGTTCCCGAGTATACACGTTGTACCGCCTCGCGCTAGCCACATTTTCTAGTTTCCTCGAATCCCCCAAGTTTTTGGACCTTCGGGGATTTCCTGTTAGTTTGAAACAATTCCGTGAACGCAGAATGTTTAATCAGTTGGCGGATAGTTTACTATGAAAATAAAATAATCCAAACAACTATGTAGATGTATGTTAATAAATGTGTAAAGGCTGGCAGTTAGCGGGTAATCCGCAAATTGTTATTCCGTTTTAAACTAAAAGTGCTTGAGATTATGATAGAAATTCATATGATTCTGTGTATATTCGAAACTGTTGTGTGTCTATCTAGTAAGTTTATTTGTGGTTTATTTTTAATGTTCTATTTTCAATTGTCTTGTAACGGTTTTATTAAGGCTACTTTTGCTAAAATTACAAATAAAATAACACGATGGAGCCATAATCTAAAATTATTGAATCGAAAATAACATGAGTTTTTAAAGGTATTTAGAAACCAGAATCTCAAAGGCCATCTAGCTATTACAGTATTAGTACAGATACAGGTTAGAAAAATGTGACCTCTTATCCATCAATTAGCGAAAATAGATAGAGCTAACGACACAGTATTTATCATTGTATATTCTATTGGAACTATTTCACGCTCCAATTATAAATTAAGTAAAGATTTTTTTTTTATTCCTTTGAATGATGAGACGAGCTTTCCGTTCGCCTGATGGTAAGCGATACGACCACCCATAAACAGTAGAAACTCCATCCAACACCTTGAATTACATAGTATTGTTTGGTATTCCACTGCGCTCGACATTTTGATACATGAGGTGTTAAGTCTTGAAATAGTAAAGTATTATTAAAAGATTATAAGCCAGGTATCCTCAAGGAAATCAGTGAGAAACACAAGTATCAATAACATTTTTAAACCATTGAAAAAAAATGTCGGACATTTAGAGAATGTTTCATAAGTTTCAAGTAAATTCTATCTGACATTGTATTAAACAGTTAATGTAGAGAGTTCTTATTTTATTACCATTTATTTTGGAGCATAGATTAGTGTAACTTTTTTATTTGTTCGGCTTATACATTTGAGTGATGAGCAGCATTTACTAAGAAGTTATGAAACAGGCTCTAAAAAAGAAAATAGTGAATGTGGTGAACAAATATTTTATTTCAATTTAGAACTTAAAACAGTTGGTTTATCTATTTAATTTACAACAGACATTCAAAACAAAGTGTTCATTCATCGGATGTAATGAACGAGTGGCCAGTACGATAAGACGTCGAAAGGTATAAAAATGAAACCATTGAATGCACCACGGAAGCAGAATTTTAATTAAAAATGTCCACGGCAAGGCGATTTATTTAGGTAGTTTTTCTTGAAATGAAATATTATAATTGTAAATATCAGGTGCGTTTATAGAGTCATTTTGTTTGTTCGTTTATAAATAAAACGACATACTTGTCTTTACCTATGCTAACATTGAGCCAAAAATCATACTTAAATAAAGAATATTTTCACGTATACTATAATCTCAGTATTAGTTATCTGATTTTTTGGTCATTTTGTAGTTTACTTAGTGCGAATATGGCATGTAATGTACTATATTTATGACTGAAACTATGATGTCGCGCCGCAACGAATTCTGTTTAGAATTAAAGTAGTAGTAGCATTGGGATGTGAAAAATAAAATTATTATGATATTTATTTGTTCGAGACTTACACGTTTTACAGTTCGAGGAACATACAGTAAAATGCTATTTTCAAGAAGATGAGATGATTGTCATTTCAACATTGCGTTAAGTAGTTTCATTACGTAACGCAATGTTAAAATGACAATAAGGAGTAATTAAAATCAGACGAGTTTTGTTGGTAGGATGTATCGAATTAATGTTACATTAATGAGAATCAATTGATTAATACAATAACTATACCTGTCGAGGAGTACTACTGTACATTGTACAATATTGTTACGCTATCGTCATTTATAATCGAACTTTAGTGGCTTTAATTATTAGAATAAAAATATATTTATTAATTTTTACACAAATTTTCCTTATTACTTAATTATAGTAATCTCCTTTTAAGCATATAGAAGGCTTGTGCTAGGAGACTACGGCCTTCCATATAAATTTTGTCTAGTTATTAAAATTATAGTTATGTTGTGAGTGTTTTATTTGTTTGTATAGGTATGTTTGCGTGTGCGTGGATGTAGATCGCCAAACAATATCAAACCATAACATCCAAATCTTGAGCATCTTGATTGAATTGAATTAAAATCTAATTTGAATATTTAAATGAACTCAACAGCTAATGAACATCAAACTGAACACAAATAAATAATGAAGAACGGGCAGACTTTAATAAAGATGTCGCAGAAGTAATGACCTATTTCTGTATTATCAGCATATGAATCATTCCAGTCGTAAAAACTTTCGGTAAACTACAAAGATTTTACATTATCACAGAATGTAATAAAATGCGTTTTCGGAACAGTAAACAGTCTATTTGTGAATTATGTCATCAATTGCGGGAATTAAAATCGGTCTGTCGCAATGTCAATTGTATGAAATGATACTACTATATTTTATTTGAGTACTTACTGGTGGTAGCTCTCTCATATATGAGAGTCCGCCTAGGCAGGTACCACCGCAATGTCTATTTTTGCCATCAAGCAGCAGTGTATAGTCACTGTCGTGTTCTGGTTTGAAGGACATTGTAGCCAGCGTAACTAGTGGACATAATAAGACCTAACATCTCATGTCTCAGGATGGCGAGCGCAGTGGAATGCCAAACAATACTTTGTAATTCATGGTATTGGATGGTGTTTCTACTGTTTATGGGCGGCTGTGTCACTTACCATCAGGCGAACGACAATCGACATCAAACGACATCGTCTCGTCATACAAAGAATTAAAAAAAAATACTAAGGCATGAGATGTTCGGTCTTATTATGTCCAGTTGTTACACTAGCATAGAAAGAAATACGTATGTACATCTATCACAAATCTGTTGTATATCTTCCTTCATAACCTAATCTCCTAATGGATTGGATATAAATGGCAGGAACAAAGGTTTATTATCGGCCTTCGTTACTATTGCTTGTTGTCAGGCGAATACGCGATCAGTGCCTAATACAGCTTGATTAACAACTTCATTAAGGCTAGGTATATTAATATTTATGACCTTTTTAATATTAAGTGATTAATGGGTTTCATTAAAGTATGGAGGAAGGATTTTATTAATATTTTAAAATAATAGCTTTGCAGTATGTCTGGAAAAAATATTGGTTTAAGTTTAAAGGGTTAGGAAGGTTATTTTTTCTTGGAAGTAACTTTGTTGTATATAGCGTTTTTTTAGCGTAGTAAAGTACAGTCAGCTACAAAAGTAGCTGAACAAAGTTAAAACTACAATACGCTTCTACACTTCTTCCATCTCGGTGCAAAATAAAAAAATCGGTAACTCATTTCTGTGCCGCATCATCAGGCTGAGGAATGGTTTGGCAGCATACGTGTTCCCTCCTTAAAACTTGGGGTCCTTCAAACGGAGCGTGAAGAAGCAATTATGCAGGCCGGCATGACTGTGCCGACCGTCCAGAGATGCTTGTATCTTTGGTCGGTCGGCACTTAGGGCTTCACTTCGCTTAACATCAAGTACAGAGAAGTCACTTTGCCAAACTGTTAAAACAAATACACAATTCAATGAAAATATATTTTTTGTTTATATAAAATGAATTAAACCCTTTGAAGTTTGTTTTAGTGAAAGAAAGCGATTGTTGATAAGGGTACAAATGTATACAAAAAGGTATTATGAAATTTTAGATTTATTCAACTAGTTTTGTAGCTGACTGTACACTGCACGCGATGGAAAGTGGAGAGTGTAGACCAAGTACTTACAATATGATTTAACAATATTTTATCTTCTATTTCATTCGTTTTGTTGTGGGAGATAAATTAATCTTCTAGCTTGCTTCTTCGCTCCGTATCATAACATTTGTAATTGATACTGGCTTACAAGGATTGCAGGGCCGGATTATTTATGCATGTACGGTTAAAATTGTAATATAATAATTGTATAACTTTTTATTAATTTATTTCTTGACGGCGGCGTAGTTGTCTGTTGTACTACATATGTATGGTACGACTGCAGTGCTGAAGTCTTCGATTCCCTTGTTGGGCAGTGATATTGTTTTTTTCTACTCAGTATCAGCCTGGAGTCCTGAATTTGTACCCAATATGGCGATAGGCGCGCCCCCTATTACATCACGGGGCAGAATACGCACTGCGAAAACTGGTGCACCATTGGCGCCTTTGCCTACCTTTTTAGGGATAAAGGCGTGTGTGTATTTTTCCTTAGTGTAAAAATTGAACTAGGTGCCTATATTTTACCAGTCAGTCGAGAATTGAATTTTTTTTTCATAACAAGGCATGATAAATGAGGTCAATCATTTTGGCGCATTGGAATATATGTGTTAGAACTAAGTCTTCACTTCCCTTTACCAAAATAACAGAATTTAACATGATTGTATAAAAACTCCTAAAGCTCAAGTGTAAAGTTTAAGTCAATAGAAAGACCGTTTTCAAAAGGTCGTCTCCCACGCCATCCTTTCAAGCTACGGTCAAGTGTGGTAATGTTTGACCCCACTTGACTGACGTAATACGCGTACAAATCCATTGGATTGATTGAAACGAATGTAGGATCAACCATTTTGATATTTGATGAGCCTGTCAGTCTACGTGTCAGTTTGACGGATAAAAGTTTGACAATTGAAAATCCCGTACTCGGATTCGTTGTAGTAATAAAACTAATTTGATGTTTTTTTTTATGATTCGAAATATTTTTTTTATTTATTAGCTTTCAGTTCTACGCGGTTGTATCTAAGAGTTCATAGAATTTGTATTCCTAATAATGACGATACGTCACTTACACAATAATAACTTATAGTAGAGGCTAGATATTAAAATCCAAATGAAGGTCCGCCTGGGTACCAGTGTGTAGTCACTGTTGTGTTTCGGTATGAAGGACATTATAGCCAATGTAACTACTGGACATAATAAGACTTGACATCCCATGTGTCAAGATGGCGACCGTAGTAGAATACCAAACAATATTGTGTAATTCAAGTTGTTGGATGATATTTCTTCTGTTATATCTCTTACCATCAGAGGAACGGCAAGCTAATCTTGTCATTCAAATAATGAAAAAATAAATACGGCCAAATATTTTAAATTTATAATTATATACAGACATAAACCAACATTATCACCAATTAACCCTTGCGTTCAACCGTGAAACACTCAATAAATAATAAAGTTAAAATGCTCATTACTAAAGTTCCGATGAATAAATAGCATTTCATTAAACAGAACAAAGCAGCGGAGAGCCGAAAACTGTAGAACACTGCAGCACCGAAACCGCACCGCTGTGGAACATTTCAAAGCAATCCGGCTACAATAGTCGACTGTTCTTAGGGCTGCCAATTTGTTGAAATATTTAGACTGAACTATTCTGCCTTGAAATTCGATTTGTGTTAGATTTCTCGTATGCTAATATCGAATATCTATGGATATATGTATGATTGCTTTATATCAGGGATGGCGAACCTTTTATGGTTAATGTGCATTCATTAAAATATGGCCTGTAACCTGCCTGTTTAGCGATTTTTTTTTATTACCCAACTATGTTTTTTTTTTGTTTTTTGACGGTGCTTAGCAAAGTAGCTTCGCTGCACATGATTTTAAACGAAGTGAAGTCCAAAAAAAGATACATATATAATGTTTGGCATATTTCTCGCATGTTCGAATTATTTTGTCACGTGCCACCACTGGCGTGCAATCCCTAATATAGATTTGTGTCTCAAAAACTTAATTATTGTAACCGACTTGAGAGGTACAAATAAAATAAGGAAAAATATTCAAATTGTATTTCAACTGAGTATTCAATATATAATTACATATTTTTTGATATGGGTCATTGAGACTTCAATCCCAAGTTATTTGACTATAAAAAAGTCCGAATACAGCGTTATACTTCATTACATTTTTATAGCATTTGTTACTTTATGTTCACAGAGTTTTATAGCGCTGGGAATTCTGTTATACATTAATATTAACTCGCATGAGAGTTATTATTATTGAGAATACATTTACAACCCAATTTATTCATTATATTTTTAGTTAATGTACTCGTCTTTATATAGCTACGCTGGGAGTGTTGGCGCAAACGGGGTAGTTTCACTGTTTTTAAGGATACGTACCCTATAAAGGAATCCTTATAAGGTCGCTTTGCTGTCCGACTGGGTGATCGTCGCCTATCAGTCCAGACCCTTTTTCTCAGGAACACGTACTGATAACAAACTGAAATGTATACCAAATACCAAACATACTCTTTCTGCAGTGAAAAAAATACTTGTAACAATGCAATCAACTATATGATCGTTTACATCGCATATTTTTCACAAGGGAATTAAAATTTTATGGGGTATTTCGTGGTGAGCTAGAATCATGGAATTTGGCAAGAAGCAATGCATGGCTGTCTTACATGCAAAGGAAATAATCTGAAAACCGTAAGTATGTACTTTAATAACAAAAAAAGCGAATAAGGGTCTAGGGATCGAAAGTCGTATTTGTCTAGTTTGACTACTAGGATACCGTACCTACAAATTTGTTCAGAATCTTGGGAGGGACAGTCCAACTCGCACATATTTATGCATCGGTTCATCTCCGTTATTTTTATATGGCCACACCACCGAATTATGATAATGCACCTGATCTGATCTGTATCTATACGTTCAGATAGCGTCCACCGTACACAAAGTGTAATTCTGCCATAGTGGTCCATGTAAGTGTCGCGTTCCGGGAACAGCCTGCGTATATTACTTACTTGTGTTGAATGTCCCACGGGCAGACAGTTAAATGTTAATAATATCGAGCATTAACATGAAAAAAATAATTAAAAACTTACTTGACTAATCAATTTCTTGCCAGAGAAATAGGTAAATCAATAGGCATTAATGAAATTGGTCTTTTATACCTCCGGCCAATTAAACGATCACGCTATACATTGAAAAGGAATCATTTCACTATATTTCTAGTCTAATAATCACAATAGTTAGACAAAAAAATATTTAGCCAATAGTGTGGTATACACCTGTAAAGATTTGTCACCTAGAAAAAGTACCTTATATTGTGGATCTTTCATATGTATTTTTCTGTGATAAATCATTGGTGTGTCTATTAATAAATAAATAAATATCGAATAACACTTTAATGAAACAATAATTCATAAATAATATTTGTCCTGTGGTCGAAATTTGACAGTCGAATTTAATATATTTGTACCACTTATTAACATAAATTTTATTGTTAATTAACTTTATCGTTAATTATGCCAAATCCTACACTCCGTGCACGCAATGTGCATATAAAAGGGTACCATTTTTTTTCTTCACGTATTAATATTATAGATTTTTCTAGAATTGCCAACCCTATTTATTGTAAAACAGTAACTAGCGAGGCAGTCTTTTTGTTGTCTTAGTAGTTTGTTTACAGGAATTCCTATAGGTTGGAACATTTTTGAACCACAAGCCTCGGAACCAAAGTTTTTGTTTAATACGCGTGTTGCGACGGATTTTGGAACTGGGAAGCGCTATTCTGTGCTTGTGATGGTTTATTTTTGTATGAGTTTTTCATCTTTTGTATGAATCTAACTAGTAAGTTTGCTTTGTGAGATATTTAATATATAATGCATTTATTTTTACAAAATCACCAGGTTTAGATATTTAATTCGTTATAAAATACATAGATAAAATATAATATATCCTATAGCCTATACTCTGTGGTTGACGAAAACAATTTGCCTTTAGGTCGCTCCTCAGCAATAAGGCGCGCTAATCGTATTTTTAGAAACTAACTACTAAAAATTTATAAAAGTATAGTAAAAAGAAATCATCATATTTCTAACAATATGTTATCTTATTTAGTTTAATTTTTTTATAATGTAGATATTGTGTCATTAAACTACAATAGAAATGCCACTGAAATTGTTGATTCGGTGCATCTCGTCCTAAAGTACACATCATTTTAATTTGTATACAACACTATTAAATAGAAAATTTAATAAGGCATATTAAGGAAGTTTAATATTTTCAAAAAAATTTAAATTTTGGTACTGTTTTTAATCAATTATTCATAATCTTTTCTCATTCTCGTTGTAACTCGTGCGCCGAAAATGCATGGAACGAATACTCAAGGCCATTTGTTTGAGCGAGGGTCTTAAGTTAAAAATACGGCAATATATAGAAATAACCACAACACGGTATATGTACATATGTTTTTCGACTCGTTTGAAGTATATTTTATATAGGTCACTGCCGTAACTTAAGTACTTCAATCATTAATCATTTCACCACTGACCTACATACGCAGTTCTTAAAAACTCGCCGCCTTAGTAACAACTGCACGTGCCACAAATAAACTGTGGACTTTTAGTTTCAGATGTAATTCTTTATAAGTTTGATTAAAAAGTAGTTTATGAAATTACAATATCCGCAGTAGGTATTTTACGCACTACTAATTACCTTTAATAAATGTTTCACAGAAATATATTTATATAATACTGCTTCTTTTTCAATGGAATCTCATCTCTCAAGTCTACGCCACTACATGAAATGTGAAGTCCTAAAATAACTTCATCCTTAAATAAAAGAAACTTGTTTAAACCGTGTCATGGGACAATTAACTCCCTTATGTGCATCTCGATAAAGGGCGGGCGCTTTGCGTGCGCTTGCGCATCTGTTCCAATCTCTTTAACATGCCGCAAATTAAACTGGAGCGAAAATGAGCAAGAACAACGACTGTATAACAAACTCTTTGCTGCAAAAATTAAGGGAGAAAAACTGATTCTCGAAAAATATAAACTGAAAACCATGAAATAAATATATGCCTATTATGATTGCAATAAAATACATGGAACAGCCATATTTTCAAGACACTTTTATAATGTTCTTACTAATTTGGAACTCTCAAGATTCCGCAAAATTATGTATGACAGCATAAATAAAGTTAAAAGCAGTAGTGTTTATTTACTCTCACACCAGTTCATTACTTTCTCCTGCGACTTACTGTATAAAAAAGACATATATTTTTATATAGTAAGCCGCAGTTACTGTTTGTCTTTTACTGCAGTTAGTTACTCGTTTTACATCATAATGTAAACCGAGTATTCTATATTCATTTAATCTAAAAGCCCTCAACCAAGGGATGAATTCTCTCAATACTGGTTTCCACTAGATTACACAGCATTACCACAATATAACTTTACTCCCTGAGTTCCCTGATCCCTCTTTATTAATTGCCCATGAAGAACTACACAGGACTAGACCTGCTGATAAGTGTAGCGAATTCTAAGACGTGTCCAACGGTGGTCGCGACAAATATGCCCGCATGTCTAGGTGTAATTGTACAAGGCTCTTATACATAATAATATTATCAATTCGCAAAATTATGTGAAAATAATTAGTATATTGAAAGCGGTGAAAGCGGAGCAAACAGAAAGAATTACTTTTGCATTACAGTATGGAAACGAATTAATCAACGAAAGTTTAAACAACAAACAGCAAAACAAAATTCTATTATTCTAGAATTGTTTCACGCTGTTTCACTAACAACTGAATATTAATAGAAATGCGTTGTATAATGCATTGTGCTCCACTCAGAAATGAATGCAACATAAATAAATATTGACGCAACAGACACGTGGAAACGGTTCAACGGGTTAACTATCAGTTAATAAACTAACCCAGCATTACATAATACGGTTTAAAAATAACTTTTACGTAAGTTTAATGGGTGAGTACAGCAGTAAAATCAATTTCCGATGTCGGATGAACAAATAGGAAACGAATTGTAAATAAACGGCAGAACGGGAGGAAATTGTTATTACGTGTTGGTAAATTTAGTTTAATAAAATAAGTTTCCTAATTCGTGGTTCAGGAAGTACATAAAGCCTGACTCGCAATTTGAAAAAACAAAACACTTATAGACAAATAAATAATTTTCTATCCATTTATGAAAAGTAACATTGATTTGTATCTAATTTTACTTTCCTACGTATTAGTGAAATCTAACTGCTCTATTTCATTGAATCATTACATGAAAAATATTGAACACAATACCATAAGCTGTAGAATTATAATCAATACCACTGTTGACCAAAGATACTGCTGATTAAGTAACCGATATTACATCGATTCCCTTAAGCCTCTGTGGTCGACAAGGGCCTAAATCTCCTATTGTTCGAGCTAAGCCCAATGGTAAACAATATTAAGGTACTGACATCATACTCGCATCAAGCTTCCAACTCCCAATAATTCGGATGAAAGGGTTGATTCAGTAGATTGTAACTCGTAAGTCCTTCAAATTGTGCCCCGATAATTGATCCACGGCTTTACGACTTTATCCGCTTGGATCCACAAAATACGAAATCCCTTAAAAGCCTACTTTATTTAGATCGTGACATTCTCTACTTTATTGCTCCAGACAAAATTCTGTACACAATGTCAAACAAAAACTAATTTGGCAAACGTGTTCACTTGACATAGAAGATATTATATCGAATTAGAAAAGTCTGCGAAGAAGTATAGTTTCTAAGTTAAGAGATGGGTCAAGTAGGAAAAACTGGAGCAGGTCAACAATCACCTGGCCCGGCGACTTTAATATTGACTAAGACAAAAGGCGTGCGGTAAATAGACGAGAGCCAAAATGTGGTAGAAGACATTTGCATTTTAATGACTGCGAACCGTAAAGTATGTGCTACTGCAACTACTTGAGGCAAATTAATGACGTAGTAAGTTAAGTAAATGGCTCTGAGAATTGGACATTTTAACATGGAGACAATCGAAATTTATAGAGTGTGTAGTGATTGATGTAGGTTGGAAGTTAAATTTGTAGCTTCATCCATTTATTATTGAAAAAATGTTTTAGTCGTCGTAATGTTTTAATATTAAGTATTTTTTCCTATCTCTTCTAAACTCGATAATGAAGTTACGAATCCTCTGGATAGTCAGTTGGAATTATATGACCTAATCGCTTGTTGGATGACCTGCTGCAAGTGTCTTGCAAAACCGCGTAGGAGTGAAACGTAAATCAAATGCAGAACATAAAATATAATATTTAATACCCATACAGCGAGAAAAAACAATTTGAAATTAAATATTAAAGCAAAGCACTAGGCTTTTGTTTTTATAGCTCTGGCAAAAACGTGTTAATTACCGCGCCCCTAAACCTCCAGAGTATAATTTAATTGGTGACAGCAAAGGCGTAAAACGTAATCTAACAAAGAACTCAGCAGTGGACTGCTCTTTATAAGTCGAAAAAAATGATCCGGCTAAAGTTCCTTTTGTTTTCACTGAATTTTAAGCCTAAAAACAACTAAGTACTTTTTAAAAACTAAAGTAATAAATCGTTGGCTAACTTGACGTGTGGTACAAGAGTCCGGTGCGCAGTTTTTGTCCTTAGATGTTTGATTTATGTAGACGCGAGAACAAGTTCTAACATCTGGTGTAACGGGAGAGTTAACAATGATCTGTTTCTTTAGTTTGCTCGGTCCATATTAAATTGAACTATTTGTTCAGCATTGTTTCCGAACTCAATATTGGAAATTGGGTTTTTTGATGTTGTCAATTTGTTGTAAAATTTTCATTGATTAAAACAAGATGTATGGGAAAATGTTACATTTAATATGGAACATCTGCAATGTAGGAGATAAAATTGCGGTGGACACGATTATGAAGAGTGATGGAACTGGACCTCAAAAATAAAACTTTTATGGATCATTTATGGAGCAAACTATCACATAATCAATATGGAATAAAAAAGTAACGCCACAAAATCAATCATAAGACTAGATATTAAAATTTTCTCAGCAGAATTCGTAGCAAAATGTTCAAAACTTCTTGATAATGCTGTTGAAATAAACAATAATCAACTAAAGGCCAACGTCTTTCAGAGCAGTTCAATCTTATTTAAAATATATATACAAAAGATGTAATGAATAATTGATGACAAAAAAGTAAGCCCGGAGTTTCTTTCCGTCTTTCTTCTTCGGGTAGTCATCACTTAGATAGCTTATGAAAAGCTAGTAGGTTGGCTAGGCTAGGGCTCATGTTTTCACTAGTGATGATGGCGACGCGTCACCCTTTCATTTCCCCCTACCTGCCAATCCAAGCTACCTACTTTGTTTTACCTTATGCCTTGTATTCCTTAAGAATTTTATCTCTAATTTAAAATGTCCGTAGTCGTAAAAGTGATCTTAAGTGTTATCAAGATATAATAATTATTATTCTTATAAACTGTTTTGTCGTATCATAAGTGCATCTTTGTTCACCTGCGTGATTAACAAAATATTTTATTTATTATAAATCAAACATAACAGCTTTGACGTGCAAACAATGCATTTCAGATTCTTCACAGCCCAGCCCATCGCTTGCACCAAGCTGGGAAACTTTGGTTTACGACCCTCAGTCCGGTGACCTGTTTCGGTAAACACCCATAAAGTCCGGGGCAGACGTCGATTACGTCAGCATTTTACGACTGTTTTGTTTGACTTATTAAGTTTGGAATTCGGCATTTTTGGACATTTGCGGTGGGCATTACGATTTGGGCTATATTTTACCTGTCCGTCGCTCAAGTGTTTGTGGAGTGTGTAGCTTATGTTGGCTGATATATGGAGCAGATTTTTTATTTACGATTTTAAATTGTAGAACTTATCTTTAATATTTAAATGTGTGCGTGGTGTAAAAGTTGAATATGTCAGAAAGTGTATTAGTAGCAACGTAAACCTCTGTCTACTTCTTTGGGGAAATAAGTGTGAAGTTAACTTATGTATCTACTGTTTAGATATTAAATATTACACCATTACAAATGTTTGTTAATATTTAAAGCAAAACATTTTTCTTGTCAGAACTTAATACATTTACTAAGATATTTATATCCATTTTAAGGGTACTTTAGATAATGAATTTTCAAGTAAAAATCTTTTGTATTTAAAAATATTCTTAGATGAAAAATCACCCTAATCTTTATATTGCAAGTTTCATCAGTTTTAAGTGAATTTATTTTTCATAAAAATATTACAAACGGGAATGAATAGTGTATATTTGAAAAGTTGCAAAGTCACGGTGCAAACGTATATTTACGACATGAATGGGCTAGCACTGAGATGGACCACTTCCTCAGTGAAGATTTAATCGTTTGCACACGTATACACTATATTATGTTTATGTCGTGTATAGCTCTGTGTGTTGCTTTTGTATAACAGTAAGAAATACTCATTTATAACACTTTACGTGCACTGTTTTCTGTACACTGGTTTCTTAGTATTTCATAAAAGTTTCCTGAACTCGCAGTTGCTTTCACATTTCGACTTTCCTGGTATACGGTCATTTAAACTCCCTCATCTCCATTTTTTTTGCTTTAATGTCACCAGTCCATTAATTGTGCACTCTGATTTTGACGAGTCTTCATTTGCGAGCCGATGGTCCAATTACTAAGTCTCGAGTAACAGCAAGGATTCCAATTTATTTAATTCCCAATTAAAAATTATTGGGTGTGACGGCCATATTGCTAAATCAAATGTACAATTACATCATACTTTACGTATTAGCGTGGGAATAGCTGCAGTCATTGTTTTGGAGCTATTCCATCACGATATTGGCCCGAGAATAGTTACTGCAATGAAGGTTACACATTTACGTATTTGTAATGCTATTGATTTTGTACTAGTTAATATTAATAGCTAGCCTTGTTCCCGATGACATTTAAACATATTAGGGTTCGATTCCAAAACCCTTACTGATTAACTACGTAACTTAAAAAATATGTTTGAAAAATTTCATAACAGTCATCGTAGTATTAAGAATTTTACGAAGTAAATCAAACACTTACCAGTCTAAGTCTTGCACTCACCATATACCTATGTATGTATACAAAAGTACCTTCAAGGATATCCAAAACTAAAACTGGTCCCACATAAAAGATCGGTTACATGTATTTGCGGATTACTTGAATATCAGATTCGTGTTCAATCGAACACGTGACCTTTCGTTTAAAATCACGCTCAAAGTTAATACTCCATAGCAGTATAGAGACCGATGAAAACGGTGGAATGCAAATGATTGGATGGCTAGGACCGCCGATCTCTGAAAAGCGTAATTAGAGTCGAAATTATGAATGGAACTAATCAATAATTCAATTATACCAGCGAAACTGTCGTGTTAAATGAATTTCAGAATTGTAATAATCTATGAATGAAATGAGTAACGATGAAGATAATAGTTAATTATTAAATATTCGTTCTTATTCCTGAGGAGGCAGATAGAGAACAAATATTTATTTTTTAGGTTTAGGCGTACTCGGTGCTTTTTTCAAATCACACACTAATTTTATTTACTAGTTAGTCTATGGAAGAGATTCCAGAAAGCTACACTTTATATCATTCTGTTTCACGCTGTCATTAAAAAAGTGTAATAAAACCAAAGAAGTAATGTAATTGACACTACAAATTCAGTACACGTGGATCGAACTGTTATGAATTACGAAATATAACCTCTATGTTAAGTTTGTTTATAACATCAAAGTACGGAATTGATTTATGCTGTACTGGGTGTGGAAACGCGCCGACCACATAAGTAAGACAATGAAGTGGTAAGTGAAGTATACATTAACAAAACAGACCTAACGAAGTTCGGTGAATCGGTAAAGAAACTTGATTTCTTATAGCTAGAACAAAACTAAAGGGATTAAGTTCAGCTGGTTTGCGCTGATAGTTGCCTGTTTTGTTGAGATTTCGTTGTTTACTTGAATTTTTGTTTACCCAATACTAACTATTATTTGTCGTAGTGCTTGTTAAAGTAATTGATTGCTATTGCTAATATTACAAAGGAAAAATAGCTAAAGAGTAATGTAAAATCAATTATCTGCGTAATTAATTCCATTTCATCACTTCTCCTGTTCTCATCACCAACTCTATTCAATGAAGTAGACAGTTCAAATTCCAATAGCTTAGCTATTCGACTAACGACTTTGATTCCATAACCAATTTACCAATATTGCGTTGTACATTAGTATGCACATGGGAGATTCCGTTCCTATTCCCGGCGCGCGCTAATTGTTCCAATGCTGGTAATTGATCTGTGACATCGTTCCTGACGCATGCAATTCTATGTAGATAACATAAATATAAAATTAATTTAATGTGTAGTGATCCTAATACTGAGAAGGTCATACGATTTATTAATTACTGATTGTAGGTCTCTCATATGTGAGAGTCCGCCTGGGTAGGTACCACCGCAATGTCTATTTTTGCTGCCAAGTGGAAGTGTGTAGTCACTGTTGTGTTCCGGTTTGAAGGTACATTGTAGCCAATGTACCTACTGGATATAATAAGACTTAACATGTCAAACAATATTTTATAATTCAAGGTGTTGGATGGTATTTCTACTATTCATGGGTGGTCGTATCGTTTACCATCAGGCGAACGGTAAGCTCGTCTCGACATTCAAAGCTATAAAAATTAAAAATATATACTTTGTAAGGTTATTGAAGGAGCTGGAGGTGAGAGTTCTTTTTGGTGCAAAAGTCATCCCTTAATAACTAATATTTTCACGGCAAATCCTGGTTTTAGTTTTCTGATTTTTTTATCATTTTGTAGTTTAATGCAAATATGGCGTGTGTGTGGATATATTTCTGACTGTGTGTGTACTATGTGGTTACATTTAGTAACGCGACCCTGTATACTTAAGGACTATTGATCAATTTATAAATGCAGATTTGAAAGATAAGACTTCTTAAAATAATAGTAAAATGTTTTGTTTCAAGATTAGGGCAGAAATCATTTCAATTCAATTTTGTCGAGACTCCGCACAGTTTCAAAGAATATTGTCAAACTTCGCGCTGAGGTAGTTTCTAGAAGCACTTTTTCGTAATAGCTAAGACACTTTTCGACGCGGTATTAATATTACCCGCCAATTTTAAAGTTTTTTAAAGCAGTTTAAATGAACGGATTTGTATTCTCTCTGACTTTAGTTATTATTTCGTTTATTTTGGTTTTAGTTATTATGTATTACTATTTAAATAAATAAAACCCTATCGAGATCGAATCATTCATTTTTAAAAACATCGCGCACATACAAACATCTACACATACGGGTCGAATACGGATCCTCCTTTTTGAAGTCGGTTGAAATACCTTATATCTGCATAAAGTTTATTTTTAAAATTATGTTCTTGTCTTAAAATATATTTTAATCTAGTTTTGATTGTGTATTCCACATATTGATTTTCGAAAATGTTATACAAAGTTACAAACTTCTATGCTAATAACGGAGCTGAATCAGAATATTAATTTCCCAACGGCTTTATATGAAATTTATTGGAATAGTTAATAGACTTGATATGGTAAGTAACAGACTCGACTTACCACGGATACTGGCTTACTTTGCTATAGATAATGCAGTCGATTATTTGGAATTGCGTCTAAATTTCTTCGAAAAACAACGTCCACTACCACATTTCTGCGTTATGTTACTAATCATGAAAGGATAGTCAAAGGCAAAAATTGTAGTAAAAGACGGTCTATCTAACATTTACGATCAAATCGTAGTTTTTCAAAACCGCAGTGCGTGGACTATCCAATCTACATCCGAACGTTGCTTAGTTTTAGTTGAAAGACGAGACGCGTTGTAAATTGTCTTTCTTGATAGTGTTGTTTTTGTAAATTAAATGTGACTAAACTAAAGCAAATTTAAGGCAAGTAGGCACTATCAGTCTTACTTACAAAAAATTCGCAAAGCTATGCTTAGTTAAAGCACAAATTTACTCGATCAGCTGTAAGTCAAACCCATCTTGCCTCTTAATAAGGTTTAAAATAGGAACTGGTGATGCTTTTGACAGCTTTTTAAACAATTCTTAATCACCTCTTAGCGCTAAAACAAGTTTATAAGTAAGACTGTATGAAACTTCTAGACGGAGACGGTCTAGTGTAAGGATGGGGCGAACCTGTAAAGGTTAATGTGCCATTATTTAAAAAAAAATAATATGACTTTTAAAGTGCCATCCAGGATCGGTTTTATCTATGTGTCCCTTTTTAGCGACTTTTGACCTAACTGTGTTTTGATAATTTTTAACGGGACTGGGCGAAGTGGCTTCACTGCACCTGACGTTAAGCGAACTGAAACCCAAATTAAGGTACATATAGAAAGATTAACATGTTATTCGCGTGCCTGAATCATTTTGTCACGTGCGACCACTGGCACAATTGCCATTACTTCGTCATCCCTGGTCTAGTGTGCATAATCTGAGGGCATAGTCTCATACATTTCAATACAAAGAATATTTCATTGCCTGACACGTTCCTAGCATGGTTATAGTATGAAAGGATGTAGTAGGCAGAATCCAGGAATTTAGATTGAAACATTCCATATCTAATATTGTATTTATGTATTAAAGTTACTTATTTTACATCTAAGGCCAGTAAAGTAAGTCCTTAAACATTATTCGTCACAATAGCTTATTAATAACTAAGACACCAAAAGCGTTAAACTGAACAATTAAATGGATTGCTTCAACCAATGTAGGTCAGGAATCTTCAACGGATTATGATTTTAGAAGCGCATGTGACGAAGGACTTGCTTGATGATGTCATCGGCCCGAAATTCCTGAAGGGGAGACTTTGGTTATCGTTTTGGGTTACCAATATAACTTGACTTGTTGGTTTTGTTTTGTTTAACGTTATATGTGACGCGACTTTAAAATTCGCTTTATTCTGTCACCTCAACAAATAACAGATGAATAGAAAGTAATTATTTTAGTAATGATAAGTCTTTGCAAACAGCAATAGAATTCTTAGCGACTGACACCGAAAAAATTTGTGCGCCCAACTCGACACACGAGTTACAAGCAAAATAAAGATATAATAAAAATAGATTTTTGTCTTAACATTAGGTGCAATGAGGCCACATAGCCGTGCCCTTATTAGAACCTCCAGTATTCTATATATTTCGAGAGCTCTGTGATTATCTCGCAGTGTAATTTTGGATATAAAATGTAGCCAGTATCACCAAAAATTATACAAGACAATAAGCTGAAAAACAAATGTTCCAGAGGCATTTTATTATTTCTCCCTTAAATAATAAACTGAGCATAAACATAACTAAATGTTGGGATGTCCCTACATCCCTAAGGACATCCTCCGAGCCGTATTTCGATAACTTCATAATAGTTTATTGCAAATATTAAACATTCACACGCTCAAGCTACGTTTACAATAATTACTGAATGTTGACACGACAAATATTTCCTTAGGGTATGTACACATTGAAAACACGTTGTTCCAACTTACAATTTATTTATTAGTCTCAGTTGTGGAAATTATTAATACAACGAAGTAGTACGTAAGGATAATATTATACTAGTTCTTGATCGCGTTTCCGCCCACGTGATAAGGTTTTCCGGAATAAATAACCCGTTTTATATTTTCCCGGGATAAAAGTTGCCTATGGCATTCGCTCTCCCGGGTTTGCTTCGTATGGGATAAAAAAAAATCAAAATTGATTTCTATTTCCAGAAATTAGCCTCTACAAACCTACAAACAAAGTGATAACATTTTCCTCTTTATAATTTTAGTATCGATTAAGCTCAGTGAAAGAAAACACTCATTAAATAATAAAAAAAAAAAACTATCAAAAAAGTCGCATTATGATTCATTGGATTTTAGAAAGGTACGTATTGTGAATATGAAGAAAAGCTATAAAAACAAGAGAAAACAACAGCCCTTGCATAATGTCGCTTGCTGCCTGAAATAAATAATCCGATGATACTTAAAAAGAGTATATGCAAATGTTGTTGGTGTTGTACGTCAATTCTTAAAATACATGAGTTTCTTGATGCATTCGCAAAAATATCATACTATAAAAATAATAATTTAGTTAATTTGTAAATCGTAAGTTCATTATACAACAGTCCAAGTACTTTATATCGTAAAAATTCTCTAGTGTATGCTCACCCTTAGAATACGGAACCATTTTTAGTTAAACAATGACGCGGAGGGTCGTGTTGTTAGAGCTGTTTGTTTGTTTGTTGATAACAGTTAATTTTGTTTATCATAAGTTCAAATAATTTACATATTATTCTACCATTTTGATGAACACGCAAAGGTTAATTTAATACAATTCTATATAGATTCATTTGATTTTGCGTAAATAAATGAAAGCGCAGATTCATCTTCATTATGTCAAAGAATATAACAAATATTTACATTTTAATTCACGATTTTACTTTTCTTTTTATTTTCTAGTTTAGTACGAATATGGCGTTATGCGTCAGTGTATTTCTGATTGAAAGTGTTATGTTGCCGTTGTGATGAATTTTCTTAGGGCACATAGTGGCATTAGGGCATGTAAATTAATTTTTATTTATTCCAAACTTACACTTTTTACAGTTCGAGTAAATTATTGTAGTATTATATTCAAAAAAAGAGTGTTGTTTCATGTACTAACGCAATGTCAAAACGACCCTGTATATGGCAAAGAGAATATCACATTATAAATAACAATTATAAGTAAGGTATATTTTTATAACAATACGTTTAAACCAGAATAGAGGAAATAAAACACAGATAACGCATGAAAACATTTCCATTACAACCACTTCGCAATGTTTGTCCATCAGTTGTCGAGCAAACAGAATCGTGTTTAATTTACACAAATTACTTTCGAATCCCGTCTCGGGAATATAGCTGGACTCGGGACTCCATTCAGCTCATAAACAAATGTTTAATGTCACTTTCTCACTGCGGAGTTGTTTCATCAGCAAATGGATTTGTAACGTCTTATTGAAATGGTCAAGGGAAAAGAAATAGTTGAATTTGTTGGTGTTTATAATTATGTAAAAATGGTATGATATAAAGGAATAGATACGTAATTTTATAACTTTTGTTATCAACTAACCTTCCAAATAGCTTTTTCAGTTCTATAAAAATTGTCGCTAGTGGTAGGATATATTTTATATCCGCCTGGATAGAGACCACCGCACACAAGGTGTTAAAACCCACATAGTGGCCCACGTAAATGTGTCATGTTCCGGGATTAGCCTGTATATATCTGGTCCCAACAGGCCAACATAATTGTGTCGACTGTCGAGGGGTAATCATCTCCCGTTAGTCGACATGCTCCACTCCACTTACCATCTGATATAGAAGAGTCAATTTGCGGTGCCCAGATAAAAAAAAATCGCAAAAATTATATCATTTTAACATTTTGTTGCAATTTCATTTTTTTTTACAATATTATTATATTATTAATATAAATTATATTAATATAGTTTACCCTAGCATCATTCATACATATGTGATATGTATCTATAGTGAGTACAATTAACGACTGCTGTGTCTATTTCACAACGATGACGTACTTAGAATAAGATTTTCTTATAATTACTTTCCAGACTTATTGTAAATGTAATAGTGTATAATGAATAGTACACATAATAAAAATGGCCCAATCACAATAAAAGGTTTTTGGCATGCTTACATATGAATTATTTTGATTGGTTTATTCTCGGGTTCGGATCAAAGATTAAGATTGGAATCAAACATAAAAACGGCCGCTAGTGCGTTGAAATAGATAAGTCTTCGACAACGATTACCCGGTAGACAGCGGCTTGGCTTGTCCCTGGAATTATATAAGCCTATGAGCGAAAGGTGTCGCTTAACATAAAGCGTATGGCGTACCGCTAGTTGCCTTATTTGCCTACTAAGATAATAAAAAAAATTAAAATACCCAAAAAATATGGGTAAGGCCTTTGGTATCCATTGTGTGCATTGTCAAGCAAAATGAAATCTACGCTCTTGGTAGTATTGGTTATAAGCTACCATGGCATGAAATTATTTTTTTAATTAAATGATATACATGTTGAGTTGAGTTTTTATACCTTGGGTTTACATTATAGCTATAAATTATAATATTTTAATTATTGATATCGTATTATTAGGTCTAGAAAACCTAATAAATAAATAAGTTCTACGGATAAACAAAACCCGAACTAAAAGATAATAAAATTACTGCACTAAGTTAATTTATAGCGCTCTCTTATCTTATGCTTAGCGTCTTATTCAGTTCCCTTATCATGCTCACTGAACCCTGACCCACTACACCTACTTCGTAAACCGGCTTAAATCCCATGATATCGTGGAGGGACGGATAATTTTTTGTGGATAAAAATACATAAGAACCCTGAGGGATTTCAAAATCGTGACGCCATTAACTTTTTCATTGCTTTTTGGTAAATTTGATATTGTATTAGGTTTATAAGACTTCTTGTTATTTATCGAAGAGGAAGTTTTTGTAATGTACCCGTTAAAAGTAAATGCTTGAGTTATTTATGTGAGTGGAAATTTTCACAAACATTTACGCTTTTTATTCCTAAAGGGGTAGGCAGGGGCGCAGTTGGTGCATCCATTTTACGTCCCATAGCGTGATAGGAGGCGAGCCTATCGCCATATCGGGCATAAATCCCAGAGTCCGGGCTGATACTGAGTAAAACCTAATATCATTTGCCCGACCGGGGATTGAACCCGAGACCTCAGGAATGCAATTGTGTTCCAATGCAGACGTCACCGAAGCAGAGAGTATTAATATTAAACAAATATAGGTACAAAAAATTTCAATGGAACCAAAAATAAATATCCAGTTTGTTAAAATGAGTTTGAGCATCAACGAAATGCTTTTTTCTTCCTTGCGTTTAAGTTATCACAGAAACATATGATATATATAATAATATCATTCCTGTATTATTATACTGTCCCACTGTTGGGCACGGGCCTCCAATACTATTGAGAGGGATTAGGCCTTAGTCCACCACGCTGGCCCAGTGTGGATTGGTAGATTTCACACACCTTCGAAAATTCCTATAGAGAATTTCGTAGATATGCAGGTTCCGCATGATGTTTTTCATCACCGTTTAAACAAGCGATAATTCACAAAGAATACACACATAATTTTTTAGAAAAGTCAGAGGTGTGCCCTTGGGATTTGAACCTGCGGACATTCGTCTCGGCAGTCCGTTCCACACCCAACTAGGCTATCGCCGTTACATTATATATAACAAATTCAAAATCAGTATACATGTTTTCTTCCTCCATCTGGCGTTTATTTTACTCTGATGGCCGGTCAACCCACACTTACAGACGCAGGCATGGTATGAAGAAATATTTTTATTTATTTATTTATTTAATATTTGGTAACATACAGAAAATATCAAAAGAATGTGGTTAAAAAATCCAGTCAAGTTTTCATTAAAAAAATAACACAAGTATGAAAAGACTGAACAATAACATTATATACAACGAAATAAAAATAATAAAAATAAAATTAAATCACATTCCAAAAACAAATTATTATGTAAAGCTATACAGAATAACTAACAATATTTTCATATAGATCAGTTATACGAAAACCACCCTTATCAATGAAAATCGCATCGGAAATCATTTCAACAGCAATCTCTAGGCAACATTGTTGCTACGGAAATTCGACTTCCGCTCCTCTATCCGTTACGTGTTTATTTTCTTGCCTTAAACACGTATCAGTTATCAGTATACGTATCTTGTTTTTCTAACCCGGTAGAGTACAATTTCGAAACACAATACTCGCTAATGTGTTGATTTTGCTAGCGAATATTGTTCGGTTATTTGAATCGCGGTGTTTAACTAAAGGTGAATTAGAATAGATAAGCTATATATGAATATCTAGGACTAAAGCGTAGTGTAGGCGTATACAGGGTGGCGCAAATGTTATATTTTTTTTTGATAATACAGTCAGCAACAAAAGTAGCAATTCCAAATTGCAAATCGCCTTGAAACTTTTGTGTTCTTCACTAAATTTCACCTGTTCAACTTAATTTTATGGAAAGTAAACACAATATTTGGATTGAAGTTAATGTGTAGAAGACCAATTGCAAATTATGAACAGATAGTAAGCAGTCGTTGAGCCTCACGATTTATTTAAAAAAAAAAGTACACTGTATATAATCTTCTATCTATACTTATAATAAATCTGTAGAGAGGTCAATTCTGTACATGAAATAAATTTCCAAAATAACTATCAGGGGGTGATTAGGGATCGATACTGATGCCAAAAATGCAATTAGTAAAATTTTTGTCTGTCTGTCTGTCTGTATAATCGTTATAGAAACAAAAACTACTCGACGGATTTTAACGAAACTTGGTACAATTATTTGTCATACTCCTGTGCTGGTTATAGTATACTTTTCATCACGCTACAATTAATAGGAGCAGAGCAGTGAAGGGAAATGTTGGGAAAACGGGAGAAGTTACTCCTTTTTTTAAGCTTCCGTCGCGTGTGCAACCTTAATGGTTAAAGCTACACAAAAATCATGTATGACGGAAATGTTCTCCTTAAAATTATGTAAAAAATATCCCACGACAGCATATGTCTATCTTTTATGGTTGACTCACAATAACACGTGTAGCTCCCGATAGCATAGCAGTTCGAAGCTTTCTCATTATATTTGTCTACTCTTACGTTTATAACACTCTCAGTCAGCCCCGGATCTGGGGGGGGGGGGGGGGGGGGCAAGCCAGGGCCCGTGCCCCGGGCGGCGAATTTAGAGGGCGGGAAATTCAAACTTGGCAGACGAATACACATCTCATCATTAACGCAACTTTGACTACTGCGACATCTATACTCTATACTATTATATAAAGCTGAAGAGTTTGTTTGTTTGAACGCTTTAATCTCAGGAACTACTGGTTCAAACTGAAAAATTATTTTTGTGTTGGATAGCCCTTTGTGGAGTGCTATAGGCTATATATCATCACGCTACACCTAATAGGAGCGGAGCAGAAATGGCTAATCTCAGGAACTACCGGTTCGAACTGAAAAAATATTTTGGTGTTGGATAGCCCTTTGTTCGTGGCGTGCTATAGTTATATGTCATCACGCTATACCCAACAGGAGCGGAGCAGTAAAGGATAATTTCAGGAACTACCGGTTCGAACTGAAAAATTATTTTTGTGTTGGATAGCTCTTTATTCGTGAAGTGCTATAGGTTATATATCATCACGCCATACCCAATAGGAGCGGAGCAGTAATAGCTAATCTCAGGAACTGCCGGTTCGAACTGAAAAAATATTTTTGTGCTGGATAGCCCTTTGTTCGTGGAGTGCTGTATATCATCACGCTATACCCAATAGGAGCTGTTCAGTAATAGCTAATCTGAGGAACTATCGGTTCGAAAAAATATTTTTATATTGGATAGCCCTTTGTTCCTGGAGTGCTATAGGCTATATATCATCACGCTATGACCAATAGGAGCAGAGTAGTAACAGTTTCAACATGTTGCAAAAACGGGGAAAATATATTATTTTTAGTTATGCAATAACGATGTATGACGGGATTGTTCCTCTTAAAAAGTTATACAAAAATTTATTATAAAACAAAGTCCCCCGCTGAATTTGTCTGCCTGAACGTGTTAAACTCAAAAACTACCCAACGTATTAGGATAAAATTTGGTATGGAGACAGTTTGAGACCCTGGGAAGAACACAGGCTTCCGGGAAAATATATAGCGTGACTTTTATAACTTTTAAAATTTCGTCATATTAAATTTTAAAGGCCGAAATATCCATGATTATTGTTAGATCATAGATTAGTTCTTTTATATGTAATGTCACAATTATAAAAAATAAAATGTACTGACACTCTGGTCTGTTGTCTTGTATTGACAAGACGTATTTTATTTCGCATTACCTATATAAATTTCTGATTTCTTCTATTTAAAGTAATATTTATCAGGTTATGGGCCATTATTACTCCGTAAAAGATTAAATCAGTTTTTTACCGAAATAGTCACGCGATTAAATGGGATAAAATTGATAGAGATTCACCGGTCAACCACGAGCGACATTTTGTTCTAGAAGTTTTTCAACGAACTGCAAAAATGAATTCACAAATATCCATTGGTACCATCGCGAAGTTAATTGGCAGAGAAAATTATCCAACGTGGAAATTCGCCGTAAAAAACTATTTGGAACACGAGGAGCTGTGGGACACTATTGAACCGGGTGCGGACTACAAATATGATGTCAAAAAGGATACAAAAGCAAGATCTAAACTAATATTACTAATTGATCCCATTAATTATGTCCACGTACAGGAGGCGACTACGGCGAAACAGGTATGGTCGAAATTAGAGCAAGTCTTTGATGACTCCGGGCTCAGCAGAAAAGTAGGTTTATTACGAGAATTAATAACAACTACTTTAGATAATAGCTCTAGTGTTGAGGATTATATTAATAAGGTGATGACAGCAGCACACAAGCTCAGAAATATAAACTTTGTAGTAGGAGACGAGTGGCTCGGTACATTGCTACTCGCTGGCCTCCCTGAAGTCTACAAACCGATGATTATGGCTATAGAAAGCTCTGGTGTGCCCGTTAGCGCTGATTTTGTCAAAACGAAGTTATTACAAGACGTCGAAGTCTCAGAATCCTCAGCCTATTATATCAAGTATAATAAAATTAGAAATACGTCAAAATCCCATAAGGATTCATCTGATAAATATCATAAGAAAAGCCCACGGTGTTACAATTGTAACAAATATGGTCATTTAAGCAAAAACTGTTATTTTCAACATAAGAAAAAAACACAGCCTGAGAAAACAAGCTCGGTTAATAGCTCAAAAAATAATGGTTATTATGCTGTTTTTTCAGCTGCAGAAACATTGGATAGCAACAGATGGTATGTTGATTCTGGAGCCTCGCGGCATATGTGCAGAGAAAGAAAATGGATGCACAATGTTTCATCTTCTACAGTAAGTCATATAAAGGTAGTAGACAACAAGACTGTGGCAGTGTTGGGATGTGGTAACGTCGACTTGCAAATAAGAGATTCTGATGGTAAACCTCAAACAATACAAATAAGAAACGTTTTATATGTACCTTCTTTGACAACTAATTTAATTTCTGTAAGTCAGATGACAAAAAATGGTTGTGAGGTTAAATTCGAAAAAGACTACTGTCAGATTTATAAAGATGACAAATTAATTTTCACTGCATTGCAACATAATAACATGTATGTATTAAATTATTTTTCTGAGACGTCAGCCTTGTTGTCGAAAGTAGATGAATATGATTTAAATTTATGGCACTAGAGAATGGGCCATCTTAATTTCACAAACTTGATGAAAATAGAGGAGAATGCCGAAGGGGTGAAATTATCCAAAAAAGGTAATCAGATCTGTACTACTTGTTTGGAAGGGAAAATGACTAGATTGCCAGTTAAAGATGTTGGGACTAGAGCATCTGAACCACTTCAATTAATTCACTCCGACTTATGTGGACCGATGGAAACTATTTCCCTGGGAGGTGCAAGATATTATGTCACCTTTATAGATGATTTTAGGAGAAAAGTTTATGTCTATTTTATGAAGAATAAATCTGATACTATGAATAAATTTAAAGAATTTAAAAATAATGTAGAGAATGAAACTGAAAAACGGATAAAAAATATTACGATCAGATAATGGTCGAGAATATGTAAATACAGAATTTCAGTTGTTTCTGGAAAAATCTGGTATACAACATCAAACTACCAACCCTTATTCTCCAGAGCAAAATGGGTTAGCCGAACGGATGAATCGTACGCTTGTAGAAAGAGCTAAATGTATGATTTTGAATTCCAGATTAGAGAAATATTTTTGGGCTGAAGCAGTATCTACAGCTGCTTATATAATTAACAGGACACCAACAAAGGCTTTAGAATACAAGACGCCTTATGAAAAATGGTTGTGTAAAAAAGCCACGTATTAATCATATGAAGATTTTTGGATGTGAGGCCATGGTACATGTGCCGAAGGAGAAGAGGCAAAAATGGGACTCCAAAGCGGTGAAAATGGTATTTGTTGGATACTGTGAGAACACAAAAGGGTACAGATTCTATGATAGAAAACAGAAACAAATATACAAAAGTAGAGATGCTATTTTTCTTGAGCATGTAGTTACTAATAATTGTGTTATTATGCCTTTATCAGAGTTACAAGATAAGGAAATTGAAAACTTGTCACAAACTGTGGATATATCAGACAATTCGCTCTGTGATACACCAAAAGTTTCGAGTTCAACTGTGAATAAGAGTACTGATAAAGAGGAAGTATTGGAGAGCGATGATAGCTACCACACTGATACTGCTGACGATGAGTATGTGCCAGATAGAAAAATAACTGAAGTTACACCTAGTCAAATAGTATTGAGGCCGAGAAATAAAAATAAACAGAGTACCTACTTATGTGAAAGTTTGGATAATTCTGAGCAATTAATAGCCTTATTAGCTAATGAGCCCGATTCTGTAGAAAAAGCTCTTTTGGGTCCAAATGCAAAAGAATGGAAGGATGCCATGAACAGTGAATATGAGTCACTCCTGAAAAATAATACGTGGTCATTAGTAACTTTACCAGAAAATAAGAGAGCAATTCCATGTAAGTGGATCTACAAAATGAAGACTGGTGCTAATGGAGAAATTGTACGGTACAAAGCAAGATTAGTCATTAAAGGTTTTATTCAAAAGAAGGGAGTAGAATATAATGAAGTATTTGCCCCGGTAGTTCGTCTTACTTCAATCAGATATTTATTGGCATTGGCTGTAAAATACAACTTATTCATTGAACAGATGGATGCAGTTACGGCGTTCTTATAAGGGGATATTGACACAGAAATATATATGGAACAACCACCGTCTTATGAACAAGGAGATAAAGTTTGTAAGTTAAATAAAGCCATTTATGGACTTAAACAGGCGAGTCGACAATGGAATTTGAAACTAACGTCTGTATTAAAAGAATTGGGCTTAAAAAGTATTACTGTGGATCCATGTATATATTACAACACTAATGATAAAAATATTGTGATAATTATTATTTACGTTGATGACTTATTATTATTTTATAATAATGAACAAGTGGGAAAGGAAATGAAACAACAATTGAAAAGTAAATTTGAAATGAAAGAACTTGGTCCTGTGCATTATTTTATTGGTTGGAAAATTCAGCAAAACTTATCGAGAGATGAGATTTATATAGATCAGACTAATTATATAAAATTAATTTTAGAAAGATTCAAGATGAATGATTGTAATCCAGTTAATTTGCCATGTGAGTCTGGTGTTAAATTAATCAGTTCAGAAGATGAAAGAAATATTTTAACAAACATACCATATCAAGAGGCGATTGGAAGCTTGTTATATTTATCTCAGGGAACGAGGCCTGATATATGTTATATAGTTAATAAACTGAGCAGTTTCAATAATAAACCAGAACAGCAACACTGGCAAGCACTTAAAAGAGTATTACGCTATTTAAAAGGGACCATGGATTACAAGTTGATATTTAAACAAAATGAAGAAGAAAAATGTATATTTGGGTATTGTGATTCTGATTGGGCTGCAGACATTAATAGTCGGAGATCCTGCTCTGGCTACATTTTTTTGTTTCAGAGTGCTGCAATTTCATGGTGTTCGAGACGACAAAATACCGTTGCTTTATCAACCATGGAAGCAGAGTATATGTCACTCGCAACCGCCACTCAAGAAGCAATGTGGCTAAGAAATTTAGAACTTGAACTGCAGTCATGTCAACAACATGATGTCGGAATTTCGCCGTCCATTATTTATTGTGATAATCAAAGCACAATTAAATTTGCAGGTACAGAGTCGTACTGTGCCCGCAGCAAACATATTGACATAAGATATCATTTTCTGCGTGAAAAGGTTTCTAAAAAGGAAATAAAAATTATGTACATGGGTACCGAAAGAATGGTGGCTGACATACTTACTAAACCTACAACACGCATTAAATTCCAAGAATGTGTTCGAGAAATGGGACTACGTTTTGGGGAGGATGTTAGATCATAGATTAGTTCTTTTATATGTAATGTCACAATTATAAAAATAAAATGTACTGACACTCTGGTCTGTTGTCTTGTATTGACAAGACGTATTTTATTTCGCATTACCTATATAAATTTCTGATTTCTTCTATTTAAAGTAATATTTATCAATTATTAATTATTTTTACGTTTTTCTTTCAACTGCGAGAACTAATCACTAACTAGACGTGAATTTAAATTCTTTACTTGCCAATACTTGTTTAGTTACCCAGATTAAAGGTGAAACAAAATGTATGAAAATGGACCTTGAGGTATCGCCTTAAGTTTATTTTATTTTTCCTTGTATATAAAATTTACTTACTTATATCTATATAAATAGAATTTATTTGTCAATATTTGTCTTAATTTAAATACATATTGTTAGTTATTAATTTCATTCTTAATTAGAATGTATGTCATTAAAATGTCTTCGGTGCTTAAAACAGCTTCGGTGGCGTAGTTGTATTGCATTCGCGTCAACGTCAATGTACTCCGAGGTGCTAAGCTCATAGCCCGGTTAGGGCATAGTAACAGAGTTTTCTGATCAGTATCAGTCTGGATTCTGGAATTTGTGCCTGACATGGCGATCGATCTCTATCATGGGACGGAACAAGCAAAAAGTGAATGCTCTCTGCCTACCCCTTCGGAGATAAAGGCGTGTTGTACGTGTTTAATATAAACTGAACCATTTTGAATCATTGTCCGTATATTTATCTATCCGGCCCCGATATTTGTTTACGAGTTAAGATGAAACGTGTGAATTTTAATGCTATACAACACATATAATACACCCGTGCAATACACACTACAGCTAGGGCTGTCAATACAAAATTGTTATTATTGGTAAATATAAAAAAAATAAACCTTGAGTTTTAAAGTCGATATTAAATTATTAAAAAACACTTCAATTCAAAAATATTTAAGGTTCACATACACAGCAATATAATCTTTCCAATTCGTGTTTTATGTTTTGTACATAAAATATTTTTTTGAAGTCGGTGCCTAATATATTAGGTTAACTGGCAATTGGAATTTTACGACTAATAGATAAACCTTCCTTCTTTGAAATTGGTTTAAAAATGGAACCAACCAAGAGTTTAAAAAATAATTATCGAAATAAAACTATTTTTCGGATTCTATCGAGTTTTTTTTATAATATGATTCTCTCCTGACGTTTTTTCTTGACATGACGCGTTAACATAAGTAATTACAATTTTATTAAATTATGTATTAACAGTTTTAGATTGTCTTTTTATCAGTATCTTTAAGGGATAGCAACTTAAAAAAATATATTTTCTCGAAAAAAAAAGGTTTTAAATTTATGGCGCATGTATTAAACATTGCATGGAATTTATGTGGCAACCCTAATCTCGGCGTAGGTGTAAACTTTTACGCTATTGATGAATCACCAGATACTGTCTCGAAAGTGTATTGAACACAAATTCCTCAATTTTCAATATATTTATAATTTAACAGGTCAATGTACCATGTTATAGAAGTAACAAATGATTGTAATGTCGAGTGTATTATAATTATGATAAGGTTGTTTTTCTATTTCTTTAATTATTTCGAGGTAGAAGTAAAATGGCCATGGCCGGCATTAAATATGATAAATCAGCAAAATAACGAATCAAGATATTTCTTTTTTTTTTCACTGACGGCTAGAGTCCGGTAGGACATGACATGAAAAAGAGTTTGTAAGAGTAGCCTCTTTTTAGCATTGAGTCGGCACAACGTCTTACTTCAAATGAGCCCAGGCCTACTAAAGCTCATTAATCTCGAAAAACTCTAATGAATTATGTTTACTGTCTATCCTATGTCTATTTTTTAGCACTTTTATATTCTCATACTAATGTATTCCGCAATATCTTTTTTCATAATAGTATTTTATTAACATCCTGTGTATATATAGGAACTTCTATATTAATTTATTGTATAACATTGTTTGATATATTATGTTGGCTGTGTACTATTTTGTGTACTTTATCCTACTAACATTAAATGCGAAAGTTTGTGAGGATGTATGTATGTATGTTTGTTCTTCTTTCACGAAAAAACTACTGAACGGATTTGAATGAAACTTTATCGTAATATTGGTGAGACATCAGAATAACATATAAGCTACAATTTATAATTGATTTTCTGTAATTTGGTCATAATATAACGATACATATCAAGTAAAGAGAAAAAAAAAAGAAAAAAAATATCACGGAAAACACCTTTACGCGGGCGAGGCCGCAAGCAGAAGCTAGTATATAAATAAATTCAAGCGTGTACCACTTAAACACATACAATCATAATTCAAGAGCTAAACATCGTGACTCAAAATGTTTGATAAGGACCTCAGTATACACTAATTACTCTGAATCCACTATTCGTAGTTTATTTTCACACGAACCAGCTAGTGGATGGAAGTGAGGTTTTACTCGTTTTTTTCGAACGTTGCTGTTAGCTAATGGGTTTCGGAGTAACCGGAGTCCGTCCTACTTTTGATCTCCAATGAAATGCGCGTATAGCATTTAATGTGGTCTGTATCATATGCTAATATAAATGTTTGGCTTTGATAATTTTAAAATGGCACTGGGAAATTAGATGTTATTATTTTTCTAGTTGCTATTAGTTTGTGTAGTATATTTTTTTATCTATTTTTAAATCTATGTCCATAAAAAGACAACTTATGGCCTGATAAAATGTTCACAATCATATCTCAATCAGGTGGCAATAGATTTAACTCCAAACCACATCTAGATAATTGATATATTTCCTATTTATCTCTTGAGTAGTTAATACCACTATATTATACCACGTAACTCATAGTATTTTAAGTAACGTGAGGTACACCTTCCGTTTACCAATCGCTTGGCTTGAGTAAATCATAATAAATGTTTTCCCATTAAATAAACTAACAAAGTTTGTTTCTCCAATAATCACTAAAATATGTAAAAATATTATAGTTATACTATAATTTTAATGATGCAGAGGGAAGTATTAACAACCTGATCTCACGAGCTAGTAGTACCTTAAGTAGTTATTTCAGGCACTGAACTATTTAATAAATAATACTTGAGATGTTACTTAAGCGCTTGTTATTAACTGAGTTGGCGCATTTACCTATTTAATTAAACTTAGCTATAAAAACTCGTATGTCGTCATACGCTCTCATTTAAGATCATCATTTGAGGTGTTAATATATGTTTATATAGTGACGTTATTAAGACGCTGACTGCTATTTTTGCTTCGGTGAATATCGCACTTGAGAGCGGTATTGAGTAGCATTTATTTACACGACCCTAAATGTTTTAAAACAATTGCTTAAGATCTAACTCTTGCATCTCCATTTTAGGGAAGATTATCAAACTATTCTTTTATCAAAAAATTACAAGAATAATATAATTCATTCACGCGATAACACGATATAGAGACATTAATAAAAATGTCACAACATTATTGAGAGTTATCGTAAACTAATAAATCAAAGTCATATCTCAAGATGGTAAGTTACAATTTCGGCTAACTTTATAGTGTCTGCCTACACGTTGTTTACCGAAAACGGATTGAAGTTTTATCACGACTATAACATTTGCTCCATTGGCAGACAGTTATTAATTTATGATCTGAATTGTTTCCAAAGTTTTCATAGTAATATTTATTTTAAGATTACTCTATTAGCTAAAGAATTTGAAGATTAGCGGGGTTTTATATAAAAATATGACTATAATATGACGTTGGAGACACGTTGTTGTATTACGATACGACTGCTGTGCTTAAGTCTTGGGTTCGATCCCGGGTCGGGCAAAGTGATATTAGGTTTTTGTACTCAGTATAGTCAGCTCGTAATCTTTGTGCCAGGTATGGGGATAGGCTAATAATCACAACATGGGACGGAATACACACGGTGGAAAGAGGGTGCACAAATTGAGCCCCTGAGGATAAAAGGCGTGAGTTTGAGTGTCTTCGAGAATAAAAGATTATACAATCATCACTAGTAAGAGAGTTTTTATAAAATGTCGTTAAAAATAAATATTTAAACATGTTAAACAAAATAATTTTATGAATAAAATTGCTAAAACAAGTCAACAAAAACCAATCCATAGAAAACTTTATATCCCGATTCAAAAACACTTACAAAAACCGATCAGCGTTTTACCCGAAAATTTTACTTCAGTTTACGATCAGAAGTTTGAACTTTTACTGTTTATTATTGCCGTATATATAAAATAAGAAATTACTTTTGTTCGAGCCTGACGTCTAAACTTTACTGACGGAATCAATCCTGAATTGTTGATTTCACGACAATTTGTAAATGAAATTGGAAACTGTGTACTAAATTTTACTGTGAAATATTTGTTTGAAGCCACGGAATGTAGGGGTTGTGTGTTGTTCTAAAATATTAGATTTTAATTTATTTATGTAACCAGTACGCTTGGCAGACGCCGTTCTGCCACAGCAAGGTTTTACGTATACAGCATCTTGTGTAAACTATGTTTTATTTAAGTTTAGCCAACTGTTACTATCGGGTATCTTTTCTTTTAAGCTGTAACTAACCGAAATCACCAAATTTTATTAAAATCGGTTAAGCAGTTTCAATGGTTGAAGGATACGAAAAAAATATATTTGGACAAAATCGTACGTATCATAATTTTTTTAACGTTTCCCGTTTACTTTCCAACATTGTTTTTTCAGACAAACATTGGCCTGATAATAACAAACACAACAAAAAATGAAGATCTTAAGGTGGTAGCTCAAGGTCCATTTTCATACATTTTGTTTCGGCTTTAATCTGGGTAACTAAACAAGTATTGGCAAGTAAAGAATTTGAATTCACGTCTAGTTAGTGATTAGTTCTCGCAGTTGAAAGAAAAACGTAAAAATAATTAATAATCATGGATATTTCGGCCTTTAAAATTTAATATGACGAAATTTTAAAGGCAGAAATATCCATGATTATTAATTATTTTTACATTTTTCTTCAACTGCGAGAACTAATCACTAACTAGACGTGAATTTAAATTCTTTACTTGCCAATACTTGTTTAGTTACCCAGATTAAAGCCGAAACAAAATGTATGAAAATGGACCTTGAGCTACCACCTTAAATCGATCTATTCTTTCTATACTGATGCCCTTACATGGCGGAAATTGATTTTTATTAAATAGATTTAATAATTAAATGATCTCTTCATTAGTCTTAGCTTACTACAGTAATATTTCTTGAAATCAGCATTTTGATTTGAATCATGTGACCAAGATTTCTTCAGCGAAACATTATGAATTTATAATATTTATATTTACAATATTTATAAAATTTATATTTTTGCCACATATATAGTATTAGATTGAGCTACAAAGCATGATATAAATATAATCACTTTTTTCAACCCGCTAAATTCATAAAATGTTTTTTCAACCCGCTGAATTTGTGGTAGGTTTTAACCACAACGAGCTTTTGCTCAGTATATTACAGACAGGTAATTCACATATTGACCAGTAAGTCAAGGGTTACCATACATCTTAGTTTTCACGGACTTGTCCTGTATACAACTACCATCCGGTAAGGATACTTCGAAATGTCCTGTCAATACTCAAACATAAATAATCTCCATAATAACAAAAGCTAATTTTGCATTTAACTATTTAATATATCAAACATAATAATAACATAACGTAGTGGAGGAGGCCCGTGCCCAACAGTGGGACAGTATATAATACAGGGCTAATTAATTAATTAATATCAAACATATTTTTTTTGAGAAAATCTCCCACATATACCGTAATTTAGACGGAGCAATTATTGCTGTCAATAATTGCGTAATTATTGCTAGCAATAACCGTCTATTCAAAGACGTCAAACAATGAAGTTAGCTATAGACCAGACATTGGGACTTAATTTGTGCTCCAAAAGTTATTACCAATTGGTAATAAGTCGATGTCGTATTTGAAATATCCGTATGAAAAATGACACAGTGGCCTTAGATAATAATATAGTAACATATTTGCAGGAAATATGCTAATTTAAAACATGCAAATCACATCACGGAAAAAATATGAAGTATTTTACAATGTGCATAATAAAAACGTGCAAATCACGACACGGAAAAAATATGAAGACATTTGTGTTTTGCTATTTGACGGTAGATTGAGTAACTATGGCAAGAGCGCAATATCTTTGTATGACAATTTTCGCAATATCCGCTCTGTCCAGGGTCATTTTAACAATGCGTTACTAAATAAAACAACATACTCATCTACTTGGAAATAGCACTTTACAATAAGTTATTTGAGCCGTAGATGTAAAATAAAAAAGTATAAGTTTCGAACAAAATAAATTTTAATAAAAAGTATTTTTAATTTTACGCGCCCTAATGCCACTATTATTTCTAAGAGAATTCGTCGCAGCGGCAACATTATACTTTCAGTCAGAAATACACTCATGCACGCGCCATATTCGCATTAAAATAGAAATTAACAAACAATCAGAAAACTAAAACGAGGATTTTTGCTGAAAGTATTCGTTATTAATGGATGATTTTTGGCACGTCAACAAAGGTGGAGACTAGTATGTGGTTTCATTAAGTAACGCAATGTCTAAATGACCCGGTATAATCTTAAAAATCTTTGCGTCTATTGAATTCCTGTCAAAGACTCATAATTAGGCGCATCAACACGGCCATGAATTGCCTTGTACTTATTCAGGGGAACATTTTAGGCAATTAAATGAAGCTTTAATGTCGGGCTGTGACCGTTTTGTCTGCCGTAGCGTGGTAAGCCTACCGATGACCCAAATAGCAGTTTCACATAGCCGATAATGTGTGAATATTTAGAGGAGAGCATCGCCCGGGGCGCGGCTGTATTGAGTTACCCCGATACGGAGCTTCGAAACCTGGCGATTTGTTTTTATTCGTTTTATCAACATAGACGGGGCCGATTAATTGGGTATTTTGTGCTGGAATATTTCTTTGGTAGCATAAAATATTTTTAAATGGGTCCATCAATGCATATAAGGCAAAGTGCTCGAAAATAAATGGAATAGACACGTTTGTATAGTATAGAAGTCTTATTCTAAGCAATGCTACAAAAGCATGCAAATATATAAATGTATGTGTAGCTTGTCAGGGAAAATAAACTTCACCACGTGATAAAACATGGAACCAATGTAGAGTACTGACAATGTTACATTTAAAACGTAAAAAACAATAGTCAAGATACTCCTAATGGTCAAATGCTTTTATAATAATGTTTCCAGTATTGTGAACATATTCCTAATGCAAAAATATCGTCTGATTTCGTTTTGTCGTTTTTTGTTTCTGTAAAAGGCAAAACAACTTTTATATCTAGAAGAAATATTTTTTCTCCATTTTAGGATCTTGTAGTCCGGTTATTATTTTAAATTCCGTTACCTGACATTTATGGATGAGATTATGAATGTTTTTAGCTTTAGAGATATTTTCGTTTAAATATTACTTTATAGCAGCGATAGTCTAGTTTGATGGGGAACGGATTGAAGAGAGGCATGTCAGCAGGTTTAAATCGCAAGGGCTACACACCGCTGACATTCTTAAACTTATATGTCTGTTCTTTGTGAATTATTGCTTGCTTTAACTGTAAAGAAAACCGTGAGGAAACCTTCATACCTGAGAAGTTCTCTATAGAAATTTTTAGAGTGTGTAAAGTCTAACAATCCGCACTAGCCAGCGTGGTGCATTAAGGCCTAATCCCTCTCAGTAGTAGAGGAAGACCGTGCCTAGCAGCGTAGAACAGTATATAATACAGGGCTAATATTATTATTTATTATAATATTACTTTAGACTAAATATTAACATATATAAGCTCACGCTTTGACCAAAAAAGGTTAAGGTACAGACAAAATGAGTGCTCCCAAAGTTATAAGTCTGATTGTCGATGTACATACCTATTTATATTAGGTCTGGTGGGCCAATTCCGTCTACAGGGTCGATCCGTCCTTATGGATTTGCAGTTGTTCTAATCGAAACACAGTTTTGATAGCCGTCTAAGTAAATAGGTGATATTTTACACTTTAATCCGTACGGATATTAAAGTTGTTCTTTGATTTGAACGCCCGTAATCACAAAAAGTCGCAAGGACACGTTAAATACAGGCCGCTTTCGACAGGTCAGTGTAGACATTTTTAGGGGAGGCCTATGTTCAGTAGTGAACTTTATGTAGCTGATGATGATGATGATGATAATGATGAATCACACAATGAGGGATATGCCACCGTAGATGGAGTTCCTGTGACCTTATTAGCTCATAACGCATAAATTAGTTTAAATGAATGACGATATAAGACATAAAAATAAATGAAGACCCAGATTAACACAGAGCCTTCTTTTTATTACAAAAACAGTTCAATTTTGAAAGAAAAACTTTTATGCTGCCGGTGCTGTTAGCAACACTATTAGTCTTTGGTTCTTTAAAATCAATGCTTCATAGTAATTGGTCACGTTTACGACCTAGCTTACACGAAACCAAGATCGCGTTAGAAATGCTGCGATTTTATTTCTCTTGTGTTTCACGCCAAAGTAATAAGAAATCCTGTCTAATTATTATAGTTGCTAACTGCTGTACAAAGAAAATTATTGAAAAATCATTAATTTAAAGCTTTGAATTGCTAATATTCTGTTTAAATAGCGGCGATTTAGTAAGACTTCCGAGGGGTAATCGTCTTTCATCAGTTGAGATTCAACTGGACCCTACTATACTTACCATAGAGTGCAGTAGGATCACTTGGTCGTGTACATATAAGAAATAAAGGATCCATATAATATGATGAAGAATGCAAAACATATTGAGTATTCTCCCATTTGATTAAATCAATTTCATCCCTAGTATTATACAGAACGAATAAATTACCTTCACTGACATCTGCAAACTCAGCTAGAACCTCCATTAGATTGATATTCATAGAAGGTAAGATTTGGCCATAGAAACGGCTGCCCAAACAAAGATTAGTGGGAAGCGTTCAAAGTTTCTTGTATGAGGCATGCTGACAACGGGCAAACTGCAAATGTTCTGAATTTACGTAGGAATAATTTAGACTGCTGTAAATTTGAATTCGGAATTAAGATAGTACTGTTACTGGGGATTTTTAATACAAGCACAGCAAAGTTACCGCACTGAATTTGATGGTACGTGATGGTTCAAACAGATTGTCAACTGACGAGAAATGGGTACCCCTCACCAGTCGACAAAATTATACTGGCCTTTTTGAAAACGTATATAAGTTTATCCCGGAACACGACACATTTACGTGGCCCAGTACAGCAGGTGTTACACCTGATGCACAATGGTCGTTATCCGAGCGGACAAAAATGTCCTACCACCAACAACTAGGATCAAGTCTTGGGCAAATTGTATTGAAAATACGAGTGTACAGTGGATTATTTTTGGCATTGTTAGTCTGACAAGCGTCGGCTTATACAAACATATCGGTTTTTGGGTGAGCGCTTTTAAGATGCTCGCAACCTTTGAAAAATTTAATGACTACGCTGTGGGCAAACCAATAACGGGTTACAAACCTCAGCCTCAGGACGGCCACTGGGGGAGAATGGACACACCTTTGATTGTGAGCGTACTAACAATCTATCCATTACCGTATTCGTCAGCTTGCAGGAACTATTAAGACGAAGGTTTGTTAAAACGTCAACGAAATCCAATAATCTCTAGTCTAGCCTAACTATACGTCGAATTATAATTAACTGAAATTAGTTTATTTAAAGCAATTCAATAGCACTTATGTCATGACCAAGTAAATATTCAAACGGGAAAATATTTAAAATAAACATCAATTGCTGTATACTTATCCTCATGCTAAGCTAAATATACTTATGCTGAATGAAATACAGACATATTTTATTTGGTTAGAGAATAAACAAGAAGAGCAGACCGCACGTCCGTTAGCTGTCAGTTTTCATTCTAAGCTTTACAGGCGCGATGCTCCGCAAACCGTAATCGTGTTAGCCAAGATTTGATATTATTAGACTTTATCCTGTCAAAGTTACGAACTAAATGTTTGATTGGTCACATCTAATTGGTCTATTATAGGACTAAAGATGATTTCGGTTCGAATCCAATGTAGATAATTATTTGCAAGAGCTTACTCTAAATAAACATGCTTTCGAATGCAATACAAACAAATTTAAAATTTAATTTTAATTTAACTACAAAACAAATTTAAAGCGACTTAAGATGAATCAATAAACAACTTCCGACGAGAAATGAAAAAGTTTCATCAGTTCGCTATTACGCCTGAAGAGCAATTGATTACTATGGATTTAGGATGTTTATGTTATACGGTAATTTTATTTTTTTTGTTAAAATGTGTAAATTTTTTATTAGCGATACATTTTTGGATCACTCAATCCTTTTAGATTTAATTTGGCATAGACATCATGTGGCAGTAGTTCACGAAGTTTTTTTTTCTTCTTTTTATTTAACAAAAGGCATAGCACAGAACACAATAATTATAAACAATACTTAAGCACTAAATTACATTAAGACTAGACTATTAACTTATTATGAAGGCAAATTATATCCCGGGCAAAAGTCACTGGGATTTTTATACTATAAAAAACTTAAGCGAGGACGAAGAAGCTAGAAAACTTAATAATTAACTTGCCATTCGTTTAATTAATGCATTAATAAATATATATGCAATAGACTGAGGAAAATTGTGTTTGTAAAGTATGCTGAAAAAACATATTGATATTTCTTGGTGTAAAACAACAATGGTTGTAATATCACTATTTTTAAATCTTGTAATGTATGTAAAAAAAAAATATTTGGAAATCAAAATGTATTGAAATAAAACTATTTTGCGGATATTATCGCGGTTTCTCATATTATAATTTCTCCAGACGTTTCGAAGACTTTGCAGCCTTCATGGTCACGGGGGGGACTGATGTGATGGTCATCCAAAAAATCAAAATTACAATACTTACCTATATTTTACAATTATACAAAATTAGTTTTATTTCAATGTCTAACATTCGCGTAAACATAATAAATCATTATCAAAATGTATGTTGAAAAGTGTTAACACTCCAAATTAATACAGGTGAAATTGATATAGAGTTTGAAACCTAACTTTGTGGAAACCTATCAGGTGAGGGATTACAATCACCCCGAGCTCTAGATATTTTCCAGAAGCTTCTTGTAATTACTTCGAGTTTAGCCTTAGATACATCGTAATCGATCTGAATTCTTGGAAATTACCCTTAGATTACATAGCACATACACGTATCTTAAGGTCTCTCTAAGTAAACAGCTTTGAGCAATTCGTTTCATACCAGGCGGCGCGGCGCCTGAATTACGGGTAAGCATATGAAGATTTGCAAATAGTTACTGTAAAAAATCATTTTTAATTTGATTAATTTTAAGTCTTAATAAAAATCTACCAAATATTCCTTATAAAATTGTCTATTTCAGGTGGGGATGCTCAGAATTCACAGCTTCATGAAAATGAATGAAACAATATGCACATTATATTTTTTTAAATAACCAAAGTAAAGATAACACATTTAAGAAATATAATGTTATATTTATTTCCTACCTTACCTTCTAAAAATAAATTTAGAGCACCGTTTTGCTGTGGGTAGGCCCGTAAGATGAGGTAGAATGAGGTGCAACTATTGCAAACCAATTTGGCCATTCCTCAATGGGACAATAGCTTATTTTAATATCCCACACGAATTCCAATTTCGAGCAACTCACGAGTTTATTAGAAGCTATGCTTAAGCGTATGAATAGAATAAAATAAGGACACAACAATAACAGTAAAGATAAAAAAGAAATTTTCTGATAATAATATTAAATGCCATCGCTTTTTCAAAAATACTGCATAAAATAAGTATTTGTACTTAACACTTGTTTATTTAAGACTTGAAGCTGTGTTAATTGTTTTCAGAACCCTAAAAATTTATAACGCGTTTCGGACGGCATAAATCAAACCCAATTCGCCTACTTGAAACAACATAAATGTATCTTCGAATTAAACTTGAATTAAAAACGCATTTTATGTTGGAAAATTTCTTAGAACATGGACATACAGATTTTTATTGGCCCGCGTCCAAGAACATTCTTCCAACGCTGAGCTGCGGAAACAATCTGTGCTATGACACAATTGCAGTGTAATATTTAAGAAGATATTTTTTGTAAATAAATCAGTGGCGTAGTTGTATTTGTACGACTGCAGTACTGAGGTCTTGGGTTCAATCCCCGGGTTAGGCAAAGTGTATTGGATTTTTCTACTCAGTATTAAGCGGCGATAGCCTAGTTGGGTGTGGAACGGACTGCCGAGACGAATGTCCGCAGGTTCAAAACCCAAGGGCACACACCTCTGACTTTTCTAAAAAATCATGTGTATTCTTTGTGAATTTATCGTTCGCTTTAACGGTGAAGGAAAACATCGTGAGGAAACCTGCACATCTGAGAAGTTCTCTATAGGAATTTCGATGTGTGAAGTCTACCAATCCGCACTAGGCCAGCGTGGTGGACTAAGGCCTAAACCCTCTCAGTAGTAGAGGAGGCCCGTGCTCAGCAGTGGGCAAGTATATAATACAGGGCTGATATTATTATTATTATATTAGAGCGGAGTCTGGAAATTATGCCCGGTATGGAGATAGGATTGTTTGCTATCACATCATGGGATGGAAAATGGACGGCGAAAATGGGTGTACCAGTCACGCAACTGCCTACCCTTTTGAGGATAAAATGCATGATCGGGTGTGTATTTTATAAATAATAATCTATGTTCAATTTACAACATATAACATACACACCCAATCACGCATCTTATATAAACTGGTTTGCCAAGACACAGACTTCACTTAATTTCAGAACCTAAATATCTTCCATATTGGATTCACTAGTTACGTCTTTGCTCATTGGCTCATCTGTAAAGTCGACATATTCTTCTCTATTATTAAGATCTAGAAAGACAATTATCATCAACCAAATTATGCCAACTGCTGATCATACCTTTCTCAAAGATTTCCAGACTCGAGAACTGTAAGACAATACGAGTAAACAAACAATAAGCAGTTTATCTCAATTTTCATATTTTTCCGCCTGCATCTAATGATTTCCGCCCTTAATTGTTCTGTCTGGAACTGGGGCGACGTGTGGCATGGTTTGTAATCATCACTTTCAATTAAAGCTCTGATTTTAGGTCAAGCGATAAAACACCTAATTTTCTTGGGAATATAAATTAATATGCTTCGTATCAATGTTTATTTTGTAGAAGTATTTGTACAGTTACTTTATTTTTATCTTTATGGTAAACATCACTTCCCCTTGTGGTTTTAGTGGCAGCGTGTATGGGGTTGTCGGTTTGATTTTCAGGTTGAGCAGTACTTTATTTTTTTTCTAACACGATTTGTCTGAGATTAAATGCTTTCAAAAAAGTTCAGGCTGGCCGCTGGTTTTCAAAACTGAACCAATCATTTCAACGTTTGCTTATCTCCAAAGAAGGGCGGCTAACAACTTAAAGAAACCATTCAGCGTTTAAAAATAACTGTCGCATCAACCCCACACGAATCAGCAGACACAACAAGGATACATTCCTTACTTTTTTCCTTCATCGAACCAACCATTGACGTATACATACATATCGATGCACCCAACGTAGGTTTCACTGAAATTTTCGTCTTTACTTACTTTATATACATCCCTGGATCCCGCAAAGGTTTCACTTAAAATTTCGTCTTTACACTACTGCAGTCATAAAAGTTTTATTTTAGAATACGCCAGACACGTCACGCCTCTTGCTTTAATTCTGGCAATATAGACAAGGTCGCCTGTATACAGGACTTTAATAGCATCGCCTGTTTAGGGCATGTAGCTCTTCTTTACCCCTTTTGAATTCATTGCCTATAAATTGTCTCCACTGTCGATACTTAATTCTGATCAAAAGACGTTCAGATACTGCTATGCGCAAATCGTTTAGCGTGGAATATTTATTAAATGCTTAACTTGTATTTGGCTTTTGAGAGTCCTCAGCTTGAATGATGATACTACGATCATCAATAAAGCATAGAATACAGAATAGTAAATGAAGATAAAGACTAAAATCATAAAATCAGCCGGAAATTTGGATTGCAAAGGACTACGTACACAACGCTCGTCACACGGAACCAAAAGTAAAGTTTAATACAAATCAGCATATATCGACCAATAATAAAACGAATATCTTCTAAGTTTATGTTATGGACGAAATCTTTGATGATTTACCGAACTATTAGACGTTAAGAGCAACTTATGATAATTTTATTCAAGCTTATATTTTTGTGGGAAATTCGTAATTTATTTCGTAGTCAATATACGCATAGGCTGCCGAGAAATATATTATTTGATAGCAAAGATTAGCATTTATAAAGGATGCAAAGGTTATATAATTTTTCTTTATCGTCTCCAGTGATATTTTTTTTATATTTTCATACATGTATATTGTAGAATCTCTTTATTTCTGGTCGTGTATTTTGAATTGGTTAAGAACAGTAAGGTACTTATAGCAAATTTAATATTTTTAATAGCATTACTTGGATATTTTTTATGACTTTGGTAATTTGCCAACACCCTTTTACACCAATCAACAAACTGCATAAATTGACGATATCAGGCATGCTGTTCAAGTTTGTTGTTTGTCAGTGCTCTATCAATAACAGCTATTAAAACCTGGCAGGAACACTAACATGTCGCATTGATGTAAAGTCACTTTAAAGGCGTCAAATCTCCAACGGAGGTATAAAACATTCGTTTATTCTAGCCTCCCGAGTATGTTGGATTGGCATATTACGTAACGTTGTGCCCCAATCTAATATTTCGGTGGAAACATTGGGATTACGATTTATTTCGGCTCATTTTGCGGGTGAAAATAACGCTGTGTTTTTTTCTCGCACAAATACATTGTGACGACTGACGGCAAGCATTACTTTTGTTTTGCCCCGCGTTATTCAAGTGCTCAGTATTCTCGGCTTTGTCGCCAATAAATTCATTTTCTTTGAAAACTTCTTACATTTTTAGAATAAAGATTACACCTATTTTCCAGACTTTGCAAGTATGGAAGTCCTGTTGAAGTCCCCAAGGTGTCCCAATACATTAAGGTGGCTCACCACGACCCCCTTCGGGAATGTCTTTGCGAATTTAATTTAAAACTTTCGTATTTTTATACGTCGTCCAGGTTATTGGATAAGTTAGTGTCTGGAAGGCATTGTTCGCAGTGATAACTATCAAGTTTGTTCGCGAATATATTTAATACTGTATTCGTTTTGATAGAAATCTATGGGAACGCCTGTTTAGAAAGATTTTCGTGTGCTGAAATGTTAACTTTCGTTGTTCCAGTAATTTCATGACACACTTGGTAACCATTTCGGAATTGCAAATGTTATTTATCTCATTCCAGAAAACATTTTTAAGTTATTTTGTAGTTAGAATGTAATAACATATTTGCATATGGAAACCACTTTCCCACCGCACCATTCCTTTCTTTCAGCTATGAAAAGAAATTGCTCATTTAAAATTCACACCCAAATGAAACTCAAACACCTAAATTGAATATTTTTGATTAATTAATCTGGGCACTGGGTGATATTAAATAACTCAGGTGAACTCTTCAAATAGGCGAGGTATGATATTGGAAAACTTGAGATCGGGCTGTTTGACCCCAGACACCACTTATCGTAACGGGGTGACACACCGCCCCACGTTGCCCCAACAAAATGGGCGAACGGATTTGAATAAATCTTTCCACAAAGAGATCTAACATTGAAACTTTCGTATATCGATTTACTTAGATTTCATATTGGCTTAAGCAGATCACTTATATAGTCAATTTACTTTGTGATTACCATCTTCATCATCATCATCATTATCATCATTATTAGCCAGATAAAGTTGACTGCTGAGCAATTTACTGTAGAATTGACGATTAGAGAAACTGAAAGAGATTTTTTTAAATTAACAGTTCAATTTCTATAGTTATATAAACTGTCTACTTTTATCTTTCGTATATATGACATATAAGTATCTGCATTTAATATTACTTCTCTTAAAAGTAATGGCCCAAGGCTCTATGCAAGGTATACGATGTACCAAATATATTTCAATGCCTGAATAATTTATCATATCTTTGACATCAAATATTACTTCTAGAGGAAGTTCGACCGTCTACAGAATGCCCTCTGAAGCAGCATGAATTCTCATTGTTTTAAGTTTGTTATATAACCGATAGAAGTTGGCCGTTCCGATAAAATTGTGTTTTATGTAAGTTGTAATACTGAAGTCAAAACTAAACAGTATTGCTTTTTATATTTTTAAATAATGTACAGACTTAGAGAATTTTAATCGACAAGATTATGCTATGAAAGTGAAACATTTGATGTCCTTTTTAGATTGTTTACAAATTTGTAGATTTTAAATAATAAATTTAATAAAACTTGTTATATATAATTTTAATAGTATTTTTTGTTGCTTTGAAAGACGATACGCGCTTGCCGTTCACATAATGGTAAGCGATATGAACGCCCATAAACAGTAAAATCACCATCCAACATTTTAAATTACAAAGTATTGTTGCAAAATGTTATTAGTCAGTGTTATCTCCGGAGAGAATTTCGTCAGTTTCGTCATAAAACAAATATTTGTGAATAGTATTTTTATTCTAAGTTTGAACCGAGATATCACCGATTTAAGAATTCAATAGTTACATTAACATGATCAAATATAACAAGGTATACGATGTACCAAATATATTTCAATGCCTGAATAATTTATCATATCTTTCACATCAAATATTACTTCTAGAGGAAGTTCGACCGTCTACAGTAATAATATATTCCATCTTTGTCATACTATAGTTTTAATCAGTTTAAGTATTTTGTTTCCAGTGTAGTGTTGAACAAAGTTTTGACTATCTTATACATACTCTACATACATCTGAATTCCAAATCGAACAACGTACGTCGGAAACGATAAATCAGCTATGACCATTACCGGCGTCTCAAGGCCGTCGGTACGTATCTTATTTGCAAATCTAGTCTTTGTGTAGGCAGACCTGTCTAGAACGAGACTTAACCGGCAGTCGATTTTGCGACAGATGTTGCCATTTGCTTAATATCACTTACTATATTAAATACAGCGAGCGAGAAATTAACGGTAATCAATTATCTATCTATTATGAACTAACTTTAAAAATCTGGTGTACGTAACCTCTTAAGTAGACATACAGTTATTAGTTTCGGCTTTTTTTAAGAGAAGATTTATTATTTCTCACTTTTTTTTATTGTTCAGAATTCCGTTTTTGTAAACTAACTAATTTTATATATAACATTACATAAAGGTATAAATAAAATATCAAGGGAACAAATGTTATAAGCAACCTATTTAAACACAAAATTAAAACTAAGAAATGTATCACATAAAATTACAACAGTACCTTCCATACTAATATTATTGAAACAAATGTTACCCCATAACTAAATGTAAAAACCATAGTATCGAATGCATAAATAATTCCTTTACCCAGAATAAGTCATAGCTTTCTGCGGTTATGATCTAACTACGCATATGTTTGTAAACACACGATAAAGAATTGCGTGAAATATCGTTGCGGTTTGCTAGACAGTATGACGCCTTACTTATAATAGTCTAATAATACTGAATGTGGTATGTTTAAAAGTGATAATGATTCATTTGCGGTAGAAGCCGTATGGATGTTTTTATAAACAGTTTTTATGGTAATTGTGTATGGAATATAGACTGTTATACCTTGTTCGAGGTCATGTTTTAAAACAAAATAAAAATAGAATAAATAATGTGTGTTGAATGATTCATAAAATATATTGCAAGTGTATTGAGTCAGACTGTATTATGTTTCTTCCGAGTTTAAAATTCGCACGATGTATTTAAATTTAAAACGCTGCTTTTTTAATTAACTTATTATTTATTGTAACAACAAAACAGTAATGTTTTTTAAAGGTATGATTGTAATTCAGTTACACATCTCTAAAATCTCCGACCAGAATATGAGTGCAGGTGTAAAATTTCACAGAGTATTTTTATAAGAACGTGGGTACTAAAGGAATTATTGCCTAGATACCTAAACGCCTTTACGCGAGATGAAAGAAATACTGGTCAAGGCTCACCGTTTGTTTCAAATATTATGTATTTCTTTGAATACGAACACACGAGGCGGCCGGCGAGTGACGTTTGATTATTTTTATATTATTTTGTATAGTAACAAAACGTTAATACCGTTTTGATGTAATTTTGTATTCTTTAGTTTGGTGTGGATTTGGAGCGTTTATTTTTAATTTTTCGAACTACCTTGGTGTTGTAGTTGCGTACGACCGCAGTGCTGAGGTCTCGGATACAATCCCCGGATTGGTTATGATATTGGGTTTTTCTACTCAGCATTAGTCGAGAGTCTGGAATTTGTATCCGATATGGCGATAGGCTCATTCCGTATAATATCATCAGGAATAGCCTCGGCGAAAATGGGTGTAACAGTTGCACTTCTGTTTACGTGAATGTATATTTTTATTTTTACTGCTTCTGCTTCAATTTATTTTTCACGAAATATTATTGTAATATCTTTGTATAACCTCAAATTGTGTAGATTGGTTAAAAATTGTTAACAACCAAATAGTTTATAACTTACTATACTATACTTATTATATTAGTAAGAATATAATTCAAAAATCTGTGCAATATTTTTTAATAAATCGTCTAGGTTACGCGAAAAAATATTCCCTTTCACCGACCTTAAGGAGTTGCCTCATTACACTATAAAGCGGTGAAGGAATATTAATCATCATCCAGCGCTGAATATTACATATTTGGGATACCTTGATATATTTTAGGTAAGCTAAAAATTCGGCCCGAATAAGATATCGGCTTAAATATGCCGAGTAAAGGTCTGGAAGATTGAAATTAAAATATGTATAGAATTTATTAAAGGCTCCAAGTTATTTAGACTTTTTTGAGGATTTACGGTCTACTATACTGGATTTATGCTTTTTAATGTGGTTTTCAAAATGGTTATGGACGCAGGACGACCTACACTACCTACTTACATTATAGCTAGTGTAACTACTGGTCATAATAAGACTTAATATCTCATGTCTCAGGATGGCGAGTGCAGTGGAATACCAAACAATACTTTGTAATTCAAGGTGCTGGATGGTGTTTCTACTGTTTATGGGCGGTCTCGTCGCTTACTATTAGGCGAACGTCAAGCCCGTCTCGTCATTCGAAGTAATAAAAAAACTAATATCTAGACCTTAATTCAAGATAGATTTATATGTGTTTAACATATTACATACGTAAGTCGTTAGTCGTGTAAAATTAATGTAAAAGGGGCAACCATTAATGTAAAACGCATTGAAACTCTTTGTAAGAAATAAGTCTCTTATTCTATTCTCTCTGTATTCCATAGTGCCAACTAATAATCAGAGACCTCTACTACTCAGAGGGTTTTAGACCTTAGTTCACTATAACCTTAGGCAGGCAGATTTCAAATAGGTAGCATCGAAATTCTTAAGGAGAATTCATGGTCGCTTAATTTTTAAGAGTTGCGAGCGCCTAAATCTCTTATCCAAAAGTCCGGTGTGTTTATATAAGCCGGCTCATGTCTGTCTAACAAATGTAGAAACATGTTAAAATAAAGGAGAATTATCTGATATGTAGGTTTCTTCAAGATGTTTTCCTTCACTTTTGGACTGATCATTAGTTGATAACAATACAACGTAACTTCGAAAAGTCAAGTGCGAGAGATAGGTCCATTCCATTTCAAATTACGCTATCGTCCATTCTTTAGAGAATCTTTATACTCCTTTATAGATATTTTTACCATTTGCTTGCTTGTCTAGAAGTATAGCCAGTTTATTCATAACCCCTGAAATTTCAAGAACAAGTAGTAAAAGCCATAAGAATTGCCATAACACAAACGTCATAATTGAGGCAAAAGTAACTTTGACATATTAAATTTATAATAAAACTCAACAAGTAATGCAGTTGTTTTTTTATTGCTAATTATCATGACTTTAATGCCTGATAGCCAGTGTTTTATTTCAAGTTAGCTGTAGTATAAATTATGTCACAAGTGTATGATGTCACCAAGATATTGAACTTGGAAAGGCGAATAATGCCATGCCTTTTGAAACCACCTACGGCTTACCTTGGTCTGTTTACGTATGTCGTATGCCTAGAGTTATGTTTAGGCTTTAAACTATGTCATCGGAATAAAACTGTTTTCGAATTTTATCGGGGGTTTTTATATTATTACGTTCTCCCGACGTTTTGAAGACTGCATCCTTCATGATCACGGGGCGGACTGAGGTGTTGAGGTGGCCGAAAAGTCAAATTTAAAATATCTACCTACATTTTACAACTATATTACCTATATTTTTTAAATTTTAGCTGTAAATTGAGAATTGTCTTCGAACACGGAGAAAAAATATAAAAAGCCGCAATAAAATATGAGAAAATGTTATATTTTGACGTTTAACATTCGTAAACATAACAAATAAAACATTATTTTAACCATGTCATAACAGTTTTATTTATTTTCATGTTTTTCAATAACGGTTTATGGAAAATGTATATTTATGAGCAAGAAGGTCCAAGTTTCACTCCAATCTTTCATATTTTATTTTTAAACTCCCTTATAAGGAGAATTTTCAAAAAACTTTGTACCACTTCTTACTTACATTATAAGAAACAAAATTTCAAAGATATTTATACTAGTATTTACTTACATTACAAGAAACTCGTGTAAAGACTTAGTTTTGAACCCACTAGTTTAAGCAGTTCGGTGCCAGATCTTTGAATATTTATATGAAGTTTATTATACATTGCTGTACTACAATTTAGAATTAACAAACAACCAATTATGTTAACTAATACTCTACTAAACCCATAACAAGCGAGGGTTGTCCAAAGCCACTCAAGTCCACATTAAGATCATTAAATATTTATAATCTTGGTACTTGAGTCATCAGCCATTGTATATTCCATTCATTATTAACATCTTATAACTGTCCCGTTTGTTGAGTCATAGTATCATAAAGTTTACGAGTAATTATGCTGATTTAAAAAGTGTAGTAGATAGGCCATCTATTACATCGGAGAACGGAACGCAGTTGGCAAGAAGTGGGCGCGTTAGCTATACTGCCTACCCCTGATGATAAAGACGTGAATATGTTACGCAGTTGAAATATGAATGGGGAGTCAATTTTATTTCTAGAAGAATCAAGTAGAAATTGATAGTTCTGGAAATGACCAAGATGACTACACACTATTTTCCCATAGATTCTAAGAGAAAGGTAGATAGACAGACCTTTCTCTCAGAGTAAACATCATCAAAGTCCAAGAAACATGCGGATGCGTCTGACGCAAGACCGGAGCGTTGTGGAAAAGAAAGAGAACGAATGAAAGAAACTGAAATAATGATGAGGATGGTTATCGATATTTAGTATCTCACTGCATTTCACGTGGTAAAAACCCGCAGTCGAAAATAGTGTAAATAGTTGCCAGCAATAGTGATTCATTCTAGCAATTCCTGTTCCGAGGTTAGACGTTTTATATACATATTTTCGGCTTTATATCGATCATCGAGGAACGCTATGCGCATTGCTTAGATTTCAAACATGCATTATATTAAGAGTTAGGATGAGAACTTTACCACTGAAATGAGTCAAGCTGTTAATATTCAAAAGGATTTGATATTTTTTCTAACACGTTAAAATATACACTAGAGCTGTTGATAAGTATAGTTCATAAGCATCATCTTCTGGTTGGAAGTTCACTGCTGAACATAGACCTCCCCAAAAGTTTGATCTGATTTTAATGACTACCAACAGGAGAAAAGAATGCAGGTGGACCAGACGAAAGCCCCATTAATTATTTGTGGAATATGCTCGAAAATTTATTTATAACATCACTTCATCACGCAACAAAGGTAGATAGAAGACGTTATAACTTTACCAGTAGAAACTACCATATTCCAAGAGTCTCTGTACATAAGGATTTAAGACTTCGTATAACATTGCTTATTCATAGTCAAAGTAGGGATACTAACATGCACCCGGTACAGCGCCTTGTAACATTAATTGCAAATGCATTATGCACCAAACATAGAGCTTTGGTAGAGGCATTCCATGCACGCACTGTCCAATTTTGTATTCAAATATTTTTGGAACACTTGACGGAAGGGTTCGAGTGTTAGATAACAGCAATTGAACAGTTACATTAAAGGTAAGAACGTGTGTGGTCTTATAATTATTTTTGTTTCTAATTAAAATTTGTTAGTAATCAAAATTAGGACTTGATGTTTAAAATTGTTTACTAGTGCAATTAATTTACCTTTTGATTGAACAAAAGAAAACTTTAAGCAATTTTTTACTTTATATTTAGGTAATTATTGAACTATTATTTAGGTATGTTTTCCCCTTCTTGTAATATCAGACGTTACGTGAAATATAAATAAGTAATTGGATCGGTTGAAAAATGCAGCATCCTTTGGTGGTTGAAATTTATTTTAAACCAAATTTTTTTGTAGAATATGAGGCATAATAACGTCAATTTGAATATAAAAAAAAAAAAAAAAAAATTGCAGGAGTCTTAGTCCTTCATTTTCGACTTTCAGAACCTCTTTTTAAACATCCTGCCTACGTGGTAGAGACATTATAATTTTATTACAATTGTTACCTCTATACTTTTTTAGGCCACAGTCGTAGTCAAGGGCTTCTAAGAACTTTACTGTGTCATTGGCCTTGTCGAGCACGCCCTTATAGAATCTTCCGGTAATTATACAGTCGTTAATATAACATTATTATTTAGTAGACCACCAATATTAATTGTTTTAAAATACATGCTATGCATTTTGAGAATTATTGACCTATCAAAAGAAATAATTCTTGCTTATTTTACGAATATAATTTCTAAAAGAGTGATTTGCGTATATTTAATACAATAAAACATTACAATTCTGATTTCATGGAAATAATTTGTTATTAGCGGAAAATGTACAGAAGATATTATAGCCTCACGAAAGATTCCAAATTCTTAAATAGTTTAAAATCTTTATTAATGTATAAATCTGAAGAATTTGTTTTAGCTCGCTAATCTCAGGAACTTGCTAAACTGATTTTGAAATATTTTTCACTGATGGGAAGCTACATCACTCCTGAGTTACTTTTTATCCCGGGATTTATTCAAAAAAAAACTTTTACACGCGGAACCACAGGCAAAGCTGGGTAGAATAGAACTCACTAACAATATTAAAGTATCGCATCCAGAATCATACATACAAACGACTTGAAACCAAACTAAATAAACTAAAGTCACAATCAGTTAAAACTAACCCAGCCACGTTTAATCTAGCATTGTAGATTCCCACCACGCGCCCGGATCAAGAGAGGCTTATTGGATTTTGATTCACCCTTCGAGAGATTAATAGGGCGCGACCACACTTGACTAAACAAAAACGCTACGATTTTCAAGCTAGAATTAATACTTTATCACAGTTTGTTTATTCTGGCGGTGTTTACTTTACGAGGGTAAAGGGCAAAGGTTCGACTTTGTTCGATGTTTTTCAACACATCGATTCCTTTAATGTTATAGGAGGTTCAATTTTTTTTCAATTGTAAATACATTATTATTAATCACCTCATTGATTTAGATAACGGGTTTGGGCTATAACCAGCGAGGTTTTAGATACGATTCCCAGTCGGGGTAAATAATTAAAAAAATTGAGTGATCAGTAAAATGCACTCTTAGTAGCCTGGTTTTAAAATTTCTTTCCGTATTCTGATAGGCTCTCCTATATCCTTTAATCACGGAATAGAGGTAACAGCGTAGTAAAAATCATGCCAGATCCAGTTCTCTATAGGAATTTCGATGGTATATGTAGTCTATCAAACCACATCAGACTGATATGTTAAACCCACTATTAAAAGAAGTGGCACTTAATAGTGGAAAGAATTAAATTGCCAAATGGATATTATAATATATTATTGATATCGGAATATAATTATTGTTTTTTACACGTATATCTAGTTTTCGGTATTTTATACGACGTTTTTGATAACACAATATGCTCGTGCCCTTATGTAAAAAGGGGATTATTTCCTATTCCGATTTGCGAAGGAGCGAACGACACTCTATATACGGATAAATAAATTGACTTAAAGTATAGAAAGCGGATTACTTTTTTCGATGATTTCTGACCATGTTTATTAAGAAAGCAATATAGGAATGCACTTCAATACAGTATTTAGTTTAATTTAACAGAAACCGCCCCTCCTTATTATTGACTGTTATTTTTTTATTAAGGTTGTGTTACCTGTTGCTACTATTAATAATTTTCATATCATTCTTATCGAGGCCCTTTCTATTGTAGTAAACTTAACGTAAGCACCCTATATAACAGGAATTTAAGCGTAGTTTGGGTTCTATAAACAAACTCTAAGGTAAATCGAATAACATGATTAAAGTATTTTATAATTTTTTTCAGTAAACAGTTTTCATTTTTTTTTGCCAACAGTAGTTTGAACACGGCCTGTTGGTATCAAAATGCTCCATAATTCATAAATAAAAATATATTTAGATTACATATAAATATTGTGAAATTTCGAATTTCTTTGATCAACTACTTGGTATAGTTGGCAAAATATAAAGTAGAAGCCAACTGTTACGCGAGCGAAGACTGTCTACTGTAAAATATGTTTCGTACCTTCCTACGTGAATGTAAAAATTCAGACTAAAAATGTTCTTTACAAAAATACGGCTATAAATCTAAGCCGCGGATGATTGCGGCTGGCTTATGGCAATCGGCCGGAAGGAATTACTGCTGATGATAAGATAAATGTATCGGGAAACGGGAATGCGAAAAGAATATCGGAAATATAAAAAGATTTTGTAGCACCTTGATATTTGAATTCTTGGTATGGTGTTGATGGGGCGGCTGATAGGACGCCGTGTTAAAACTTTATTGAGAAAGTGTCAAAACTTCAGATTTTGTTACGCTTATGAATGTTGTATGATCGAAATCAGTCGAAGATCTTTATACTCCTAACCATAGGTTACAATGTGGACTGTATAAAAACGAAATGAAATACTCAGCCTGGAGATCGAGCCAGCTTCGTTAGCATCATACATTTATGTATGGGTCGTTCGGCTCGTGTGTTTAGTTATTCAACTTAAGAAGATATCTTGGTAACCTCTACATTCTAGGTTGAACTAGTGAAAAGATTAAAGATCTAAGTTAAACTTCGAAAACAAGGTATTTGAGTTTACATAATTCCAAATGACATCGTTGAAATTAATGAAATTGAAAACTTGTTCATAATTCATTAACAAGAAATGTTTCTGTTTTTCTATGAAATTAATCAATTCGTTTCGTAAGTCTTGAAGTCGAACAAAGAAGTACCATATCCTACTTTATAAGCAACAAATGTCGCCTTATTTCTTTGGGAGACATTAATAAAAACATTTATCCAGACAGCTTTATCCTAGACCCTTGGGATAAGGGACATAAATACAAAACCAGGCAATCCGACAATGATTAACAAAAAATTTGACAAAGAAACATGCGCAGTAACTCCAACGAAATAAGGACTACCAAAATATCACTAATGGAAATAAAAAATATGCCCATTAGATAATGAAAAGCGACTGGAATGATGATTAACTGAAAAATACGTTCCATTGAAATTTGTCTCAGAAGAGATAATATACAAAGTTAGAGAGGTTTATAAATGTCTATAGAAATGTTTAGAAGGATTTATATAGAATTCCAGATTATCTACCTGGATTAATAAGGGTTTTGGGATCTTAACTTATTTAACTATCTTTTGAATAATATCAGTATAGAGCAAAGGTGTTTTTCATAATTAGTGTTAATAAGCCTGTGTACGATTTTAGCATCATTGCTATAAATGCTAAGGGTGATTATTGGTTATCCGTATTTTATGTCGCAAAAAAACAATTAATCGATATAATTACAAGAAGATTACGTAAGGCGTGTAAATAGGACAACCAAAGAGAAAGGGAGAATAGAAGAAGGAATAGCAAAAAATGGAGAGGAAAAACGAGTGACATGATATAATTTTATTGAGGAATGTCAGAATACAGATGTATGCCTTGTTTTAATAGATATCACAACGCCTTCTATGATCACAGAATACTAAGAAATATAACGTCCAAAGCGACGGTTTCTCCTAACTAAAGTATAAAGGTCGGACGATTAATTTTAATCACACCATACTCATTTCACAATAAGGAGACACCAATCGGCTCAACCATAGTTTATGGTAGGAGAATACAGCACGTTTGTTTCAAAAAACAAATGGTTCCTACAGGATTTATTACAAGAAAAACATTTACGCATACGAAACCGTGTCCAGAAACTATTCTCAATGATGAAAGTAATACAAATTTTATCACGAAACACAATTAAATGTGTTTCAAGGTGAAATTAGTCATCGTGACAAACCGCCGATCCCAATATAACAATAAGTTAATGGTAATACATTGTTTACAAACGTTTTCAATTCTACGGAAGACACAGCTGACGTCTAAATCTGTTTCGCTGAGATCATCGGCCAAGAGCGCGTTTTATAGCACAGCTGTAGGATCACGCACGATAGTAAGATACAGATTGCGTGACATATTTTCGAGATTTTTTCATTGATTGTACATCGATGTCATTTATTCTTCTTCTTTTAAAAAAAATGGCTCCACCATTTTATGGGTGATTTTGCGGTATCATTCATTATTATTCTATTTATTTTGAAAGTTACTCTCACATTTTATATATATCTTAAAAATAATAATGCATTTAGAAAAAATAATCAAACCCCTGATAACAAATCTCAAGGCCCAAGTTTATTATTATTCATTCTATTATTAATTTGGAGTTATAAGTTTCAAATATTGTGTCGATTTCATTTGTTACTCTGTTAATCAGTTAGAAGATCTGAATTTCTTGCTTGTATTTTTAATTAATATATTGAGTTCTTTCTCAAATCGTCAAAAACTATCAACATGAGAATTTGCAATTCTACTTCCACACTTTTGCTAAAATACCGTAGTATTTTCTATTTTACAATGTACAAAATAAGATTGCGAATCCCCAGCGTGTTGAAACACCTGGATTCCGCAGAACAATCCGGAGGTGGCGCATCTGCTCTCACGATAACACGCATTCTGATTGATGAGTGTTTCTAGAAACTTCGATTGTAGTTTTGATATCACATGTAAGTTGTGAATTGAGAAAGTTTGTAAAATATCGTATTACTTTCTTTTTTATTTAAGTATTCATTTTTATTTAAGTTTATTCTTGGTAGTTAACTGTGATTTTTGCACTAGAAACAAAGAAATTAGATCAATAAGGTTTATCATATATTATTCAGGAACATTAAATAATTTCAGTAATACTAAAGATTTTTTTTTAATAAATTTAAAAAAAAATACTTAGCCAAAAACTGATTAATACAATATTCTTGTTAAATAAGTGCACAGCGACCACTGTATTTCAATTATTACTTATGTTTTGTTATTCTCGTGTAAGTGACTTATCTTTTAAAAACTAATTTTCTTTAACGTTAATTAATCACTTTAAAACACTGTTAAAGTATTCTACAAACTACAAATTACTTTAACAAGACTCCACTGAACCATCACACCACTACATCCAAATTGAAGTCTTACATAAAACCGTCGAAATATTACAGTAGCATATCACCACTTCCAAAAACTAGTCTTCAAAAGCTTCGAAACACGTCTAGACAATGACATCATTACGAGTTCAAACACTTGACCAAATCCGAGGGCACAATAGACTCCGCTTTCGAAAGGTTCCAAAGGAAAATGTTTACAAACAGAGCTTGAGTCACGTATCGAAATTTTATTATTTATTAGCTTTTGCTTGCGGCTTCGCCTGCGTAAAGGAGTTTACTGGGATAGAATTCCCGCTTTATATTTTCTCGGGATAGATAGTAACCTATAACCTTCTTTGGATCTTAAACTATCTCCGTACCAAATTTCATAAAAATCCGTTTAGTACATTTTGAAGAAATCGATAACATACAGACAGACAGAAAAGGGGACTTTGTTTTATGATACGTACAGATGTGACGTGAAATTTAACTACATAATCCACTATTGTTTGAAGGTTCCGAACTTATTATGCGTTACGGTTTAACGCACCTTTGTTCTTCACATTCATATTTTGCATAGTTCACGTTATGGAGTATTGAATGCTTGATGAATTAAGTATGAAGTTCTAACCTAACCATATCATTGTCGGTCTATGTAATAGTATTTATTAGAATCGCAATAATTATACTCCTGATTGGTAGTCGTTACGACTCTGAAGATGTATTTGGTTTGTTGTCCATATGTTGGAATTATTGATTATAATATTCATAATGTACGACGTCAGATAGGCGACCAGTTGTAAAGGCTGAAGAAAATCTTTCCTACAACATGTTTTAAATAGTATATGGCGCCGACATCACATCAAAGTAGAATAACATCCTAAAGGCAGCAGAAGACAATTGGTACATCTGCCATGCATATAATTTTTAAATAGCAAATAATAAAAATATATAAATAGCTAAATAGACATACAAAAAAAAATATCTATGTTGGCTTAACTGCAAACATAAACAATAATCTGGGATTAATATATCAAACGAGAATTGTTTATGTTACAAACGGAACTGATGAATATTAAAATTATTCATTGAAGATTCAAATTAAATTTCAAAATCAAAATGGAACCGCATCGACTGTTGAATCCACTAAATCCACCAGTAAAATGGGTTTTGCACCTCAGGTAATAGAATCCAGAGATTCAGTCAATCACTTTGCAAGTTGAATACCTAAATTAGATGAATTACAAACAGTGGATTGGAATTGTCGCTGCATTCTGGATTAATTGGATTCTGTCCTGTAATAACTGGAGATGATTGTTGTTTGAATGTTTATGGTTTAGCACTTACAATAGTAGGTTTAAAGAAACATAACTACACAGTTATTACATGAATTAACTATTATTGGTTGATCTCTTTTGTTCAATAACATGAGCCATTTGTATTATAGTCATATGTTTCTTCTAGTGTCTAAATCAGTTTAAACAAAACCAGCTTTTGCTTGCGATTGTTCTCAAATACAAGTCAATTCTCGGAATTAAGGCTACAAAAACAAAATATTACCTCTGCAGATAATATAGTTTTCTATCGTTAAAAGAATACTGAAAATAGATTCAGCTATAAGTTATACTTTCAAAACCCTTAAAAAAATATTCTAAACGATGCAAGAAAAATGATTGAGAAATGCATCTAGAATTGGAACATTATTATAAGGTATAAATACTGTGTCGCCTTCGCACTGTTTGCACATCCTGCAGTCAGAAGCACGGGCGTGTTCAAGTTGGAGAGGAAGTCGGTGCCAAACCGTAACTTTCGACGGAGTAGTTTTGCGTTTATTAAACTTCAGTTTGCTAACTTAATGAAGCTGCCAGTTATACAGTCTGCTAGTTTTATTCGAGATTTTAATAAAAAATCCTTGATTTTATCATGTACTTTATCATCATTAGATTACATATTTGTCCACTGCTGGACATAGGCCTCCTCCAATGTGTGTTATTATACCCTGTCTTCGGCTTGTTGCATTCAGTTCTTGTCGGCAACCTTTGGCAGATCGTCACTCCGCTCAGCTGAAGTTCTACAATACGTTTGCCGAATCATTATGTACATGAATGATGAGATGTCGCTCGTTTAGGTAACTTCCAAAACCTTACCTATAGTCGAATGTCTTTGTTTTCATCATATATTGGCAACATTAATATTTATTGCAATTGGTTGATAAAATATCACATTACTTTTCATATAACTAAGCGATAAGACTTCATTGAGTTCTACGTGCTATGCAGTAATAATATTCATTCTACTCGAACAACTTATTAAAAGAACTACATGACAATCCACTAAGCTCATCCCTCGCAGGCGCTAAATACAATGACTTCAATGTCTTTCAAATTTAAAGCAACAAACTATTTTTTCCTTTTCTCAGGAGCATTAATGTGTGTCCCAGTATCTTCCCGTCGAATAAATAAATCATTGTTATAATTACAACTATAACTTTTGATCAATAATACAAAGATGTACTATGGTTGTATACAACTGACTAATACTTTTGTTAACATGGGTAATCGCGCCTCCATACTATCGCCATAATGATAATCAAAGATTATGAGTGAGGAGATTCTTCACTGTAAATGCTTAACCACCGGTGGCTTGGATCTCGCACTCGGAGGGAGATTTCATTTTTTAAATATTTTTATAAGCATTGATATTTAATATCGAATGAACAATTATAATACTACAAAAATAGTTCATTTCAAATTCCTCGTGGCATTGGTAATATTTATGGGCAATCGTGTCGCAAACCATCAGGCGAGCATCTTGCTTGTTATCACTCAATTGCATAAAAAATACAAACGTATGCAAAAGTAGAATCCAAATTTATTGCCTAAAAGAGGTTCGAAAAGTTTTTGTTTATTTATAAGGTGTTTCTGTGTACCCGGCGCGTGATGTTATTTATTTCGCGACCTTTTTCTTTGGGACAATACTGTTCTGTGGGGAAGACAACAGGCTCGTCCCAACGATTGATTGAACGGATACGAAGTTAAAGTTAAAAAACAAAACAATTTTTATTACGATATGTGTGTGGTTTGTTTGGTCTTATTTTGTGGTAGAATTATGTTGTTTTGGAAGTTTCGGTTAGAACTCCGGCCCAGGCAGGACCTTTCCTGGGTTTTATAAATACTTACGATTGTCCCATGAGTGGACAAGACTTCATGCTCTAATTCCACTTTTGTGCGAAATTAGATGGAAGAAGGAATTAAAAAATAAATAACAATTCCGCCACTGCTGATCTAATTAAGATACGAGCCTTTTTAGTTGCTCATTTTATTAATTGTAAACATAGTATTTGTATTAGGGTGAATCATGTTATGAGGAAATCATATTTTTGCGAATTTTATTACTAGTGTTTAGGCTATTAACCATGAGATTAATTGATGTAATGTAATGATGTTTGAACTGTTTGATTGACGATTCGATTTCCAGGATGAAAAAATTTGCGACATTTTGATTTGAAAAATTTTTTTTTGTACCGGCACAGCAAAGTGATCCCACTGTACCTGATGGTAAGTGGAGTGGGTTCCAATAGAATGTCGACTGACGAGAGATGAGTACCCCTCGGCAGTCGATATAATTATGCCGGCCTGTTGGTACCGGATACCTGTTGGTACACACGCTGATCCCGCAACGCGACACACTCACGTTTTAACGCCTTGTGTACGGTGGTCGCTATCCAGGCGGATATAAAATATATCCTACCAACAGCAATTTATTTATACAAGATCAATTTTCTCAGCTTTCTACAATAAGCATGCCATCGCAAGCATTCATCATGCATTAATCATAATTTCAGTCCTGCCTACCTCTTCTCGGATAGAGCGATATGACAAAACAGAAACATTACCAACCAGATTAACATTACCATAAACCTCATATCGTTATTCAAACCGCATGCACCAAGCACACCGGCTTCCTGTGCACTTCTTTGATACAAAAGTGCATACTATATTGGTGTACGCGCGCTGTCAATGAGTCACGAATGATGTCATTCGACGCGAAATTAGAAATCAAGTTTCGGTTTGATGGTCCACTGGCCCATATTGTTGGGTTGAGTTATTCACGCGTTTTATGACACAATCGTGTGGCAGAGATGTATTCAGGTTTTATGTATTGATTAATGTGTTGTGGTTTGTTACGATGGCTTGAGAAGAAATATTTGTTTCTCCTACTATCTGGCCTAAGAGAGCTCTAATGACGTTATTGTGTTTTTTTTTAAAGAATACTGCAAATCGGATTTGAAATGTATTTAAATATATTGCACATTCTTTTTTCTTGGCCAGGCATGGCAACAACAAACTCCATACGTTTTTAGTACAGTTTAGACAAAAATATGTCTATCAAAGAGGCGTCTCGTGTTTCTATGATTACCTCAAATATGGTGGGCTGTTTTACTACGTTGAGGTTTTCACTGTATTATGCACTATACAAGTTATTCACTAAGTGAAAACAAAATTCTATTCCATCCCATCAACGAAGGAGAACTCATACTCAACAAAAAAAGTAAAGATAAGTCCATTTAAAAATTTAATTTCATTATCTTTTTGCTATCCACACTTACCCAGATCGCGGTAGAATGTAACCCAGCTGGCATTTTGTTCGAATTTAGAATACGCAGTAATAAAAGAGATAAATCCTAATACATAAAAAGCGACATTATCTGACCTTCCTTAATCCGACCCGGCCCTTACAGCATGTTGTACACAAATGAATAATTATTACCCACGAGAAATATTTTTGCAGAACAATATTTTTATGTGTAAAAGAATATTTATTTTTGCGTAAAAATTCCCTTCGGACGTCTTCTGCGTAGGTCTAGTGGCACCGTGCGTTCTAAAATGAAAGGTATCCCAGGTTCGAATTCCGTGCCAGGAAAAAGTTTAAATATGTAAGCTTTTGCAGCCAAAAAACACACGTGAACTACCCAGGAATTGTTCGAAAATGCTTCCTATCAAATTTTGAGACAAAAATGATTATGTCGAATCATACGTCTGTCGATTCCATCATATGTCATGTATGATTGTATGTATTAACAATTATAAATATCCCACAGTATTACTGCATCTCCTTTAAGCCACGGAATTCCATAAGCCTCCGACAACCAAGACTGAATCTCGACGGTCAAGCAAGCCTCAAAGCGGTAGGTAAGGAATTTCGTCAGAGATCGCCACGTACACATGTGTATGTACATGAATTGCGTTTGGTAATCAGCCCAAGTATGTAGCTACATTATGAAGGTTTTGTTGATTGACATAGATATATCGACTGATGATTTTGAGTCTGTCATTTTTAAATCAGGATATTTTAAAGTTCCAACTGTTAAAAAAGTTATAAAAGGATTACGAAAATCGGATTATCCTTAATGTGTGCTTGTTTCACTGAAAAATATTATGACAAAATATCGAATTCATTCCTTTCTCTCGTTCGATTATAAATGACAATTAGACTTATTCCGGTATTCGTTTTCGATAATCGATTTCTTATAATCTTCAATCATTTGCAAAGATTATCACGAGTATCCAACGACTCGCCACAAAGAAGACTTAAACCTATGTTTACACTCGACGAGTTGAAATCCAATAATGCCGTCGCTCCACCAACTGTGTAAAATAGCACATCGTTCGCAAACTGACTAACTTATCCAGATAAAAATCCAAGTTAATCTAGACTATGAACTGGCTGTGTAATATTTCATCCCAATAGTTTTAGACGTTAGAAAATGATTAAGTAATATTGCAAGACTTTTTCGTTAGCGTATACGTCACACTGAGGCGGTAATACCGTTCTTGGAACTTAATACTTATGCTGAAGGCAATAGATCATTTATTGTCGAATCTCTGGAGAATATAAGAATATTTGAGTAACAGCTTTAAACAGTAATGAAGCAAGAAGCGAATTAATTAGTACCTTACATGAGTTTCTTAAGTTCGAAATTTGCGAGTCAAGTTAATACAGAGAAATCAGCCCTAAAATTGATACAGAATTTAATGATTATCTCGCCAAACGAAATTATTCTTTAATATATCATCGCTACCTTTGATTTTAAAATGCCAATAGACTTGAAGAGCACTTGAGTTTTGGACGTAGTGGTTTTAATACTACAAACTTTAATAGCTTAAGTACAATTAGATCATAAATCAACCAATCTTTACAAATTGATCTAAAATAGACTACATTATTATCAAAAGTGGCTGCCTTAGATGGAGGAGATACCGGGCAACCTCCCAGGACCTTTGTTTTAGTATCTTACCTACGAAACTGTTAAAATCGGGAACTTCTTTTTCTTCGTTCGGGGTCGCTTCGGTTTAGGCCACCACTGATCTGTATTATATGCGTGTACTATACTGATACCTTTCTTAACAAGACGAAAAAAATACTGCATCATTAGTTTAATTATTTATTCTAACGAGGACTATAAAAATGCTTTATAATAGTGTACTTTACAGAATAAATCACTTTGCATAATTATGTTTATCCTTTAGATTATGTATTTCCAGGGCCTGCGCCGGCTGTATCTAATGGCTCATTACGAAGTTTATCAGTTAATTTGTTATTGCATATTCTGGCGTGTGTCGAGCTTAGTTGGGAACTTTGCTCAATGCTGTAAATCATTAAGATATGAGACTTTGTCATATAAAAGTCAATTATACAATAAGAGCAACATCATTGATAATGTCGTTAAAATCTAACCCCCTTATTCGTAGACGTTTTTTATCGAAGGACGGAGCATTGCTGTGACAACAAGTCTGTTTCTCAGCTTTGTTTATCTGACAGATTGCTGTTTATTCAGCTTTAGTTATGTGACAGCCAATTAGATTAAAGTTGTATCTCAATATTCGCCGATCACAACGGCCCTTAGCTAGGCATTGCGAAGGCTGCCATGCCGTCAGCACTGAGAAACAGACTTGTTATCATAGCAATGCTCCGTCCTTAGATACCAAACGTCTATGAATAAGGGGGTAAAAGTATGCAAATGAAATCGTATTGCATAAAAATCTTATTAACAGATTTGCCATTCTTCTTCTTCAGTCTTCGGAAGTCCATTACGGAACACTAAACTTCCACTGTTTTACTTTTATTCAAGTTATACAGATGGACATCTAGTGCTTACTAATTTTACTCAGCCAACACCCTTCTCATGGTTTAATAGAAGTCACGTCCTCAAGAGTTAGGATACGCTGCATCTCAAGTTATTGTAACCCGACAATTCATAATCAAATCAATAAATTCAAACCAATCTGCCACTGGATCAATTTAGCAAATTACTAAATTCTTTCCAACATTGAAAGAAGCAGTCAAAATACAACTGGGCATACGTTAATACTAATCAAAGATAAAGTATGATACAAATATAGCGACTCATAAAGCCCTTTGACTAGATGGATAAACAATTGGTTCAGAGTGGGTTGATGACCCCGCACAAGGGATGTTGTTTAGATAAGTTATTCTTGAAACATATGAATAGACCATTGTATAGCTTTTTTGATGCATTACTGTTCTTAGTACTATAGCGGGAATTGTAGTTGCATTATACTATGCTTTATTTTTTTAATAGTTTATACTTATGGTATAATTGCTTGTGGTAGGATTTTATATGCGCTCGGATAGTGAACACGGTTCAAAAAGGTGTTAAAACCCGCTATAGTGCCCTCGTAAGTGTGTCCAATAGGCCGGTATGATTGTAGCAACTGTCGAGGGGTAATCATCTCTCGTCAGTCGACTTTCAAAAATACATGTACAGTCTTACTTATAACTTGTTTTAGCGTTAAGAGGTGGTTAAGAATTGCTTGAAATCACCGGTTCCTAGTTTAAACCTTATTAAGATGCAAGATGGCGCGTTTTGACTTACAGCTGATCGAGTAAATTTGTGTTTTAATTAAGCATAGCTTTGTGATTTTTTTTTATATAAGACTGATAAGTAAATTTATACTCATTTACCTTCCTTTAATACGCGAGAAGATATTCATCAAGCTTCAGTCCTAAGAGATTCCCAACCACTGATAGCTATGTGATAATAGTCTCAAATGACATATGCAAACGGTACATATCCGCTAAACATACCGACCTTGTACGACATACAGTCGTGAAGTCTTCGATTTGTCATTATGCAAGCCCCGAGATTAATTCACGCCTATAGTGTGTACAGTCAGCTATACAAACAGCTAAATATACAAATTTAAAACTTTATATCTCTGCACTTAAGGTTAAAAATTATTGCTCTTTATTTGTATCGAAAATAAATAGGGTTTATAGTTCATTATGGTAAAGATTTTTTTTTTTTATTATCTTGACTACGTTGTTAGCATAACAAGAGTCGGCTTATACAAACACATCTGTCTTTTGGGTGAGTCCTATAGGCGCTCACAACTCTTGAAATTTAAGCGACCATGCTGAAGGCAACCCACCAATGGGTTACGAACCTCTGAAGGCGGCCACTGGGAGAGGATGATACATCAATGATGAGGAGAAAAATATTATACCGCCACTTTTTTATTATCACAAATAGCATCTACTGCCGTTACTGAAGTCACATTGACAAATGAAAACAATAATACACTATCATAAAATTGTTTCTCAAAAAGGTTTTTTTTTTGTTAAGAGTTACATTGATTCATAATTTTGGTTTTCTAGCATCCATTTGTCAATTCTTACAACTTGATACATTTTAATGTTTATGGTAATCGTTTTGTACGCATTTCTACTATTAATTAATGAACTTCCACATTACGTGTGATTTACATAGTATTTGCTATTTACTATTATTTGTGTCTATAATTATATGCAAGATTTATGATATTTTTAATTCGCGTTGTAACTTTTTCATTTACGTATAAATAAACGTCTTCTACATTTCCATTTTCTCCTTTTTTTGTAATTAAAAACTACTTTTGTACATTTTGCTCAGCTATTATTGTTGCTGACTGTACATTACCGTTGAATCAACTTTACAAATGGATCCGATTATGTTGATGGACTTTGATTGAAATTACAACACTTGAATTAACATTGACTTTTCTCAATTTTACACAAACTTGTTATTTTTAAGATTCTTACTAAAAAGGAGATTGATTGCGTAGTCTTTAATGGAAAATAAAGTATTTTTAATTGATAAGTAAAAACATTACATTCATTGGTAAAGAGTTAAGAATTAAAACAAGCCGGCATAATAGGGTACCGGACTCATTTTTGTTCTTTACTATTATCAAATATTTACATAATATAAATTATAACACAGAAGGAATTATTAAAATCCGGTAAAAAATCAACAAGTTATAAGTCTTTCAATTTCGGTGGAAGGGGTAATTAACAAGAAACAGAAAAGAGACGAAATATCCACATGTGACGTCATCGGGAATTACGACGCGTGCGAAAAAAATAAATGAAGCGATATCCCAACATCGCGCCCACTTTTGCACATTACAATATTTTAAATATGAATTACTCGCTCATTTTTTAACCAATTGTTATGCAGTTTTCGCAGGAGTGCTTCTTTTTCGTATTATTAACCATTACATATAGAATAATGTACAAAATCAAGCATAGGCCGGTCCCCTATTGTGTCGATTGGCGATAAACATCACTTATCAGACAATACTGTTTGAATCCCACTCCACCCACTATTAGATAAAGGGGGGACACTTTCCCGAGCCCGTAAAGAAAAAAGTAAAATCTCAATGACAGAAACAGTGTTTTTGAAGATTATTCAAAACTAACAAAGTAGTTTATGTTTTTTAAAGTACCCAACAACTGTATGTATTTGTAGCATCCATGATGATTGTAGTAACCAGTTAATTTAGAAGTGTAAGAACAAATTGTACTGTTATTTTTATGTTAATGTTTAGGGTTCCGTATCTTGAGGGTTCTAAAGTAACACTTATTATCAAGGCTAGCCAGTCTATCCATCCGGATTAATGGCCTTTATCTGTTTAAATTGATTACGTAAGTAAATAATTTTTTTGAAGAAGAAGTGTGTATAAAATTATTCCGTATTTCTGACAATTTATACGTATTATAAAACAATGTCCCCTTTTCTGCCTGTCTGTATGTTATCGATTTTCTCAAAATCTACTGAAACTACGGTTTTTCATAAAATTTGGTATGGAGATAGTTTGAGACCCTGGGAAGGTTTAAGACTACTTTCTATCCCGGGACTTTTATCCCGGAAACCTCCTTTACGTGGCCGAAACCGAGACCAAAAGCTAGTAATATTAAAGACAAAAGAGTTAGTGTACGGAACCATCTGTTAGAATGTGGATCGGACTTGGTCGGTTTTTTAATTAATAATGTGGGTTTTACTAAACGATATCACACCGATCTCTATTAGCTGGTTACTTCACATCTCTTATTTACTGACACTAGTCAACGTTAAGTGATAATTACTCAATCATTTCACATGTTCACGACTATATCCTTCAAGGTTTAGGCAGAGATGTAACAACGAAGGCGACATTCACAAGCAGATACAATAATAACCTCTATCCGATCTTAGATCTATATAAATATTGCTTATTAAACAAGAACTAACAACTAAAAACATCGTACTGCTGTACTCTCCAGTCTAATTAACTTTAATAACTTCTATATTTTTTTATTTGAACTCTAAACCAGCGCTTCCCAAACTAAATCCGCCAACTCGCTAGTGGGTCTCGAAGGTATATTGGGCAGGTCCTGACAAGTAAGACAACACACTTTTACGTTACCTCACTTGCCAAAACACGCTTCAATATATGCGAGAAAATTAAATAAATATTTGTGAATTCATTTGGGAAAAAAATACATCAACCGTCCGGGCTAACGGAGAGCCAGTGATGAGACTCTTTAATGCAATTAAGTATTAGAAATGATTTCATGACAGCCAAGAGGTGTGTCTAGAATATAGAAGGTTTTGTTAGGCGGATCTTGGCCAAGTCAGCATAAATAGCTTTTTGTCCATTCCTGTATCGGAAGAGGCTAAGGCTTTATTAAAAAAATATTTTGATTTTATTAAAATTTTGTAGGCATGGGTAAAAGTGGACGTACGGAGCGACATAGTCGTGAAATAACGACCAAGCTCCTTAAATAAAGATTAAAAAAAAAAAGTTTGGGAACCACTGCTATGAACTATAATTCGTTTCCAATAAATGCGAAATTGCAGTAATTAGCCCCTACTACTGTTCAAGCAACTTGTAGTTTACTTTAGTTTTCTTCGCCTATTTAATTACTTAGAAGCAATCATATTATTTTCCTGTAATTATTTTTTTTCCTCGGTGGCGTATTTACTTTGCGTGCCCGGTACGACCAGTGCTCAGAGGTCCCGGGTTCAAATCACTGGTTGGGCAAAGTGATTTCTGCTGAGTATCAGTCCGGAGTCTGAAATTTGTGCCCGATATGGTGATAGGTTTGTCTCCTATCACATCACGGGACGAAGCATGACGAAAAGTGGATGCTCTGGTTTCACCTCTGCCTTCTCCAGGGATAAAGGCATGATGTGTTTTATAAAAAAAAAATCATCATTAATCGTCGGTAGGTCGCGTTTTAATCCTTATTTAAATGTTTACCCTAATGGAGTGTGCGTGTTAACAGATCCTAACATTCGTGCATTAGCATTTGGCCATTTGCTTGCTAATGACACGAATGGGACCCGCTTTGGGATAATTATGACATTTTTGCCAGGAAGAGGCGATGTGTGAATGCTAATCACCGATGACCAGAGTGCTACATTCAGAAATCTGTGCTAACATGTGTGTCATTGAATTCTATTTTGAGTGCGATTTGTCAAGTCTCATTGAGAATTTAATACGCTTCGTTACTTGACGAATAATTGAAATAAAAGTGCAAGTTTTAAGAATTCTTAATTGTGACTAAGGATTTCTCTGCATCTCAGGCCATCTACAGGTATAGGTGCTTGCTTATACTTTCTTTTTAAGATGAGAAAAACACATAGGAGCATTTGAATAAGATATACATTTTAATCAATAATTCCAACAATTAATAAATGAACGAATTAACACCTGATGGTAAGTGAAGTGGGGTCCAATAGAATGTCGACTGACGAGAGACGATTACCCCTCGGCAGTGGATACAACTATGGCGACCTGTAGGAACCGGATACATAAGCCGATCCCGGAACACCACACTTACGTGAGCCACTATGGCAGGTTTTTACACCTTTTCTGTACGGTGGTCACTATCCGGGCAAATATAAAGTATCCGACCTACCTAATAAATTTCCGGCTGCAATATAAATCAAAATAATACAAATCTTTTTGGCAATCGAGCAATTACTTCATGATCTTTGAACGTACATCGTAAATTTCCAAAAAGGGTTTAACTTTAAGCAGACGTTATCCCAGATACAGAGCTCAAAAAATCCCATTTACATGCAAATTTGATGACAAAACGTAATGCAAAAAAGGTGTCCGGATATTAAAATTCATCTGAAACTTATTCGGGGATTTATTTGTGAAATTAATTCGTACAGCCGTTGATGGGCAAGTTATTGTTGTGGCAAAGTTATCTTTCCGAATAGAACTGTAATTTTGAGTGAATGATTTCGGGGAATATTCTAGAAATAACTACGTTTGGAGGATGCAAATTTTTGGGGGAGTTTCAGAGATTGCATTGAAAATGGCAACTATTGTTACAGGGTCAGTATTATTTGCTTTAATATTTACCTCAGTCTTGGAAATGTTCTGCATAACTAGTTGTCTTTCAAAAATAAATCTTCTGACTTTAGTTTCAAAGATCGTTCATCTACTTTAGAATTCACTTTTAAAAGACACATTGGTTCAATTGCTATCTTAATGTACAAAAGCACAGAATAAACAATATTAATAGACCAATCTATTTATTCAATTACTTGAAATACCAACCATAAAATGAATTTCTGAATCCCATTACTCAATATCCAGGACGTTTGGCTAACAAGACTATTAGAACAATTTAAATCAAAGCGCATTCATTTGTAAGATTTGCTCACCGCTCGAGCTTCGTATTCGAGTGTTTACGAATCCGCAGTCAAGAAATTCCCTCTTAAAACGTATTTGTTTAAGAAACTTCTGCATGCTCCGTTACTCCTTATAAACAATTTATCATACTCGCTTTACTTAATACGTCTTTATGCAGGGAAATTGTAAAGTAAACAGAATTACTTTTCAATGCAGCTACGTCAGTTTGCTGAAGCGATTTTTCTTCGTTGGAAAGCTATTTTTCAGATATGCTGCGTACATGCTATTATATCCGAACGTTCTGTACACTTTTAAATTTCGCTACTTTTCCGTTAAATCGCCTTTTATGCATATTCGTATTAGATTTTATTCTTTCAGAGACAACCAACATTGTATATTTTGTATAGTCAACATTTACTGACGTAGCTGTAATTTGATCGATTCGATTATTATTCGAAATAAGCGGAAATAATTTGATTCGAAACTACAACATCTCGATTTATAAACGACAGTAAGCCAACTTAACATATTCTACATTTCTAACACATTTACCAATTTTTCCCACTTCAAACTTGAACCCTTTATTGACGAAAATAAACGTCCATGACACGTTCGACTATCGTCACGTCCTATATTTATTTTGGTACAAATTCGCCGAGAAAGGTAAAAAAGGTAAGGAACCGTCGTTACTCTAAATTCTCGCACATATCTTGAGCGTCCCATAAAACATTTACCTTCTAGATGCTTGTAAAAGCATTTTATCTTTCGTGAATAAATGATGAGGAATATTAAAGGCGTTTTGTGGTTGCAGTCATTATCTTCAGTGGCGTTTGCTTATGTTTCGCTATTACATTTAGTTCTGACTATATTAATCTATAATTATATTAAACAGATTTATATTAGATATTTAAATCGGCTTTGAAATTTATCGATCCATAGTTTTGACCCTCTTGTAGAATACGCGTCATGCCACGGAATCAAGCGTCTCTCAACGCAAAAGAAGAAATTATTCAAAGTATACTGCAACCCAGATGAACGTTAATAAAAAATAAATACGCTGAGAAACCATTGCATTTGCAAATAGTATGAAAACTTGCGAACATAATTCATTTTACGAGGGCGTGGTGACGCCAGCCACGAATGAGGCTGGGCATATTAACCTAAATTTTGTACTAGCATTTGCTCACAGCTTTGGCCGTATTTACATCAAATGGGATGGTGAAATAGAATTTCGGCGCAAAACTACCTTTCAGTGTAAAATATGCTGTTACTAAACACGTCAGGAGCGAAATTGAAATGAACAAGTTATGTTAAAATCTGAGAGAGCAAGCAAAAATAATATTTAATTATACGTGAAAATACCATCCAAGGTTTTCTCTAACGTATAGTTTATACGAAAAGATTTTTTTACACGAGAAAATACAATAGAAAACTCACTCTTATTTTCAAAAGGCTATCATAAACTATTGTTTTCATTAACTTCGTTTGAGAAATCAGCATTGAGTAAACAGAAATAGAAGCGAGAATCCCAAGAACTGCTATTCGTAACACAGTATTTTTCTAACAGAGTCGATATTCAATTAGGAATTCTAATCTGCGGGACAAAAGTACCATCCCTATATTACAGAACTTCGCGGGTGAAATATCCCATTCCAAATTCCAATACGAAACTCGTAATCTGGCTTAGCAAACATTTTTCCAAACCCTGATTGCTTACTAAAAAAATATCGTGTCGAATATTTTCGACGGCCATGATTTCGCGGGATATTCCTCGAGACATTCGTGAATTGATGTTTGTATCATTAATCAAACGTTAACTGTCAATTTTGGATACTAGATCAGAAATTTATTACGTAAATGTTTATTTTGCAGTAAATTTATCGTGACTATGCATTGCCAAAACAGCTATGGCGTATATCAGTTATTAAGTACGGGATATTTAAAATGATTTTGATGGTTATAGTAAACAGATTTTGGAGTCTATAATGTTCTATTATCAATTGTCGTTTTCGCTTCTCATTAATTAAAAAATCTAATGTAGATATATCTAAAAATGTACTATTAAACCCAAATCATAATGTCATTATAAAATTCATGTTGTCCGACTCCGTGACTTGGCTATCTTCCTGGTCACAGTCAAGTTCGTATTGCTAAGCTCTTGAGATTCTTATAAATGGCACTCAAAACAATTGCTCAATCTTATCTATTCTACCAAAATTGCGAATACCAAAACTCCATTCATAGCCCTGCAACATGTTGAAAATTAAAATAATAAACAAGCATCTGGGTAATAACTTGGAGAAGGGTATGAGGGTCTGCAGAGCGGCATGAGAGGCTAATCTCCAGTAGAAACAAGTGGCCTCTCTCGAGTCGAGTTGACTTGACAATCTGGGTTAATTAGCCTTGCAAATTCACGTAAATCATTTTTGAAAATGTTTGTGTTTTGTCAATTGTTTTTATCATAGGTATGATGGATTCTTGGATTAGCGAGAGGCATTGTGGTATCCTTATATTTTGTACCCGATTTTAGCACAGCAAAGTCCTGGCGTTCGTCGAAACTACGGGCCTCGGTAAATGTTATGTTTGGATTATACTGTAAATCAAATTTCCGAGCTAGGAAGAAAAAATCAAGTATCTCAAACCTGTCAAAGCAATGAAAGAACTCCATTCAATAGTATCTGCTGATTTAATTTAAACATACATACAAGTACGTAGAATTATGAACACGCACTCTTATAAACCGCTTCTGAATTTTATTTCCAAAATTATAATTCGCTTAATGAGAACTTTGTCAGCAACCTCTGTAAATGTGTCTTTCATGTCGGTTTACTCGTAATTATTTCTTAGAATATATTATTCGCGTATCTGATAAATGCTTCACAGGGTTTTAATTATGACTTTACTCGCTGAAATTCTCAGACCCATTTTAAGTGGATTCATCTTTTAAGTCAGACGACATTAACATTGCAACTAACCAATAAATTTAATCTTTGTAGATTTCAAACTTTATGATTCTAAATTACGATATTTTCGTTTCTAAAATGAATGGGATGAAACGGACATGGTGAAAAGTATGTGCCTTGGTCGTACTTTTGGCTTCCCACTGAGGGACAAAGGCGTGATATATGTGTGTTTTTAAATAATAATAATCATATCAGCCCTGGATTATATACTGTCCCACTGCTGGGTACGGGCCTCCAGTACTACCGAGAGGGTGTAGGCCTCAGTCCACCACGCTGGCTAGTGCGAGTTGGTAGACTTATGGAGAACATCTCAGGTATGCAGGTTTCCTCACGATGTTTTGCTTCACTATTAGAGCAAACGATACATAATTCAAAAATAATATTTTTGAAAACTCAGAGGTGCATGTCATCAGGATTTTAACCTACAGACAGTCGTCTCGGCAGTCCGTTCCACTCCCAACTAAGCTATCGCCGCCGTTAGATGATAGATTATAATTGATTGAGTGACTTCAGTTGATGCATGATATTTGTAATTTGTCAGTTATGGCACACCCAATGCATTGACCTAAATTTTCAAACTATTTAGTTTATCCAAATGCACTATTTGTGTTTGTCATTAATCTTTCACAGTGCAATCGATGTTATATTGTTAGCGTATGAAATTAGATTCAAATAATATATCATGTTGATGTTGACTTCATTGTTTAATGTTTGTTATTATTTGTAGGTATTGTTCCAGGCCTATAAGATTACAATGGTGTTATTAAACTATAGAGAAGTCCTAGGATCACTAGATTAGGTATAAAGAATTATTCAAAGGTAACACTTGACTTCGTCAAAGTGATAATAAAAATAATCTCCGAAGTGACTCGTTATCGCAAAATATTTCTACATAATATAAGTCAACCTGAATAGTGCGAGGTTTATACTAAAATCTCTACTGCTGGGGATTTAGAAACGTCACTGGATCGGGTGACGAGAATTTGAGGGATTAGAACCTAGGTATTTGGCCCGTTGGGATTTTAAAAATTTTAAAAATACGTCTGAATAGTCGATAAATTATTAGGAATTTTACAAACTTTAAGGTTATTTATTAATTTACTAACTTGTGGTTAATTTCGGATCAGAGATAACTTAAGACAGGCCGGTAAGGATCCACAGAGTGATTGTTTGCTATTATTTACTTATTCCCGTTATTAAATCATTACCAAAATACGTAACCGTGAACATATAGATAGGAAAAAATATGAGTTAACCATATAATAGGTTAACGCTCCAATTAGTGCATTACGAAACAGTAAACTGCGTTCCGTTCATCTGCATCATCACCATATGGCATAAACACATCCGCGACCTTCCGAGAATATTTCAAAACAATAGTTTCAAACATAATCATACGGCGCAACTGCTAGCCCGTAATATCGCGTGCAGAGTTCGTTCGTACTATCGCATTGTATACTTTATCTTCAGTTGGACCACGCGTGCTGGCATGTGAAGCTAGAACTTGATGGTTAAAAACATGACCGTCTGAACCCGTGGGTTCGCCAACTCGTTTCTTTACGGCAGCATCAAACTTTGGAATAGTTTGCCTGGGTGCGTGTTCCTTCCTTTCTATAATACTGGGTTCTTCCGCCGTAGTGTGTAAAAGCATCTTAGGCCGGGATGCTTGTGTCGATTGACATGAGATAGCTATCTGTTGCTATTTCATACCTTATCTGAACGGCATCGCGTTTACCATAAGGTTCAGAGTAGTCACTGTCCTTCCAGAATAAAAAAATCCTTCTACCGCCAAGCAGCAGTGCAAGCACGGTTTTTGATTTGAAGGATAATGTAGCCTGTTTAATTATTTCATATAATGAGACTTATGATATTATGTATAAGGATGGTTTCTGTACTTCAATGCCAAGCTGGGCTCCGTAATCTAAAATTCTGGATGTTTTGCTTCTGTTTATGGGGAATTCTGGCGATTACCCCCAGGTGAATTTTAGTCTAATATTTCACTTGTATTCTAATAAGTAGTATATAATTTTAGACGTTAAAACTAACCTTATTATTTGCAAGTTTTTTCTCTGCCCGCGTGAAATATAACTAAATTCATACACACTCACAAAGAGGATTACTAAACTTCTACAGAAAGCATTATTTTAAGTTTAATTATAATACTTATTAAGTAGTCCGTAAGTAGTTAATAACTATTTCCCACAGTTTTACATAACCACCACCGGTATCTCACCACGCAGAACCCTGTGTGCTGAGATACGGGTATTTAATCTGTTTCGATATTTGGAGATTTGTTATTGCTTTTTGTATCTTAACAGCCTATTTACGTTGTATGCATTAATTGTAATTTTTCATACCAATAAATTCTTATTATCATCTAGTTTTATTTGTTTCAATATTTTTATAATCCAATGTCTGGTATAAATTCTCTTTAATTTGCTGAAAGCGCCGAACTTGGAAAATACAAGGAAAGAATTTCTAGAGATTTTGCGTTCCATAATTACTTCTGTAATTAGAATGGGAATAGTTTTTGTTGAACTTCCGGTCCGAGTATGGCCTCGCTTTGGATATTTCTTTTTCAAAGTATTCTTGAAATAATACAAAAATGAACTCCTTTATACTTATTATTAAAATTGTCGTATCATCGGTATCGTGGCAACATTTATGGCGGTTTTTATTGAAAGGTTTTGATTTTGTTTCTTGAGACGGATAATAAAAATATATATGTATTTTGCCGCAAGAATGAAATCATCATTTGAAGTAAAATGTCATCTAGCATCAGATTTTTTTATACTATCCGGCAATAGCCATTGATTTACATTAATATTGACTCAATTTGTCCAAAATTTTATGATTTTATCTATCATAAACTGAGAGCATAGAAACAAATATAAATTTAATATTTAATCATCATCAAAATTATTCAATTACAGATATTAATAATAAATTACCATCAAAATCATAAAATTACACTTCTTAAGACAATTCCATACCAAATGAAATATATGTTGTATTTAATATGACTAGTTTTGCACCTGGTGACAACTCATTTCGATTGGTTTATATTTCTCGTAACTCAGTACCGCAGGCGTCTCCAACCGAAGTCGTGAATTCGATTTTACTGCCACTATCGAGAGAACTATAAAGAAAACGCTTTTCGAGCGAGGGTGGCCATGATTATTGATTTGTAATGCGGAATTTATTTAGTCATTTTCATTTTTTTTTTATATGTGCTTGACAAAGTGACCACTCTGCACCTGATAGTAAGTGGAGTGTGAGTGAATGTCGACTGACGAGCGATGATTACCCCTCGGCTGTTGACATCATTATGCCGGCCTGTTGGAAACGGATACACACACGCTAATCCCTCAAGGCTGATTTTTGGACTAGTCTGTGTGAAATTGAATAGCAACTTAATTTTTAATAACTAAACTGTTTTTGGAATAATAGTCCGATAGAGAACATTCCTAGAATCAAAAAGCCTACTATTCCACGATATAATATATATTGTAAAAGTGTGCTTAGTTGTTTCTGAGTTTCAGAAGATTCAAATGTCTATTTATAATATTGGTAAGATAAAACTTGTTGGATAAGGCTTTTTACATTATATTGATCAATAGGGATTTGCCCTATATCCCACGACCACATGCTGATATAAACTAAATTAGTGCCTCGGGAGAGAAAGCACTATATTCATTTTACTTTAATTACAACCCATTAAATGTCTCTTAACGCGATTAAAGCAACCAGATGGTGCAAAGAGATCTCTCTGAATATTTTTAGTGTTCAGTATTACATACAAAACACACGTTTAGTTTTTTCAAGTTATATTATGCATTATCCTACTTACGGAGAATATTTTACTTAATTTTTATGACTCCGACTTTCAAGCGTTTTAATGATCTATGTATCGATAGCCTAGTTGGTTATGGAACGGACTGCCGAGAAGAATCGCAAGGGCAACACATCTCTGACTTTTCTTAAGTTATGTGTGTATTCTTTGTGAATTATCGCTTGCTTTAACGGTGAAGGAAAACATCGTGAAGAAACCTGCATACTTGAGAAGTTCTCCATAAGATTTTTGAGGATGTGTGAAGTCTACCCATCCGCACTAGGCCAGCGTGGTGCATTAAGGCCTAATCCCTCTCAGTAGTAGAAGAGGCCCGAGCCTAGCAGTGGGATTATATATAATACAGGGCTGATATGTTTATTTTTATTTAAAAACACACATATACCATGCCTTTATCCCTCAGTGGGAAGGCAAAAGTACAACCAAGGCACATACTTCACAATGTTCGTTCCATCCCATTCATTTTAGAAACGAAAATATCTCTACTATTTCGAACTCAGCTACACCCTCGCGCACTTAGGTTGACCGCAGAGTCAGTTTAATAATAGCTACTTTATCTACCCTTTCGACTTATTGCACTTGATGGTTATATACTACTTTTTACGATCATGAACTATAATTCAAATAAGAAGACGTACGGAACTAGAAATGATAACTGAGTAGCTGTGGCGAAAGATGAAATTTTCTGAAAGAGAACCCGACACAATAGGTACTCTTTATCATCATCATCATCATGATCATCATCATCATCATTTCACCCGGGAAGCGTCGAGTGCTGGACATAGGCGTCCCCCATTGAACGCCATAGGGAGCGGTTCTGGGTCACCCTCATCCATCGAACTCCAACCTTCATATAGGTACTGATATCCATGAATGCGGTCTGAGAATCGTTCTAATGATAAGATTATAAGTAAAGTCTACATAAAGGGAAGCCGACAGGAATGTAGTTATATGGACCATTCGCCACTGGTATGTATACAGAATGTCCTGCATACGCCCTCCACTGTACCTCCTGCAGACCTGTAGAACTAATTTAATGACACCGAATATTGCAGCTCTTTAAGTTATGTTTAAGCTTTCTCATAATAATATTATTGAGAACTGAAATATATAAAAAAATAATAATAAAATTTAAAAATATGCGTGATAGGTCATGTTTGAGGTATATTGAGTATAAATGAGCTGGCTAGACTTACGGAAAACTAAGGTGAAATGGGAGGTTACTGTTTCATTTCGGTAATCCATTTTCTATATTTATATCCTTTCTTGAGGAATTCGATAATCAATTACTATCTTTATATCTTGTGGAGAAGTGCAGTACTTATATAATTCTTCTAGTATTTCGTATGTATGGGCAGAGAAAAGCCGACACCAAAGGTGACTTTACGAGAGACAGTAATACAAATTAATTGTACAAAACAATCAATATTTTCAAAATAAATATAATGGTCGTTCGGTGGCGGTAATTTAAACTTCGAATTTAATATATTTGTAACACATAATAAAATTTATTTTCTGCACTGCGCCTCTATAAATTTTAATCATACTTACCAAATCTCACTCCTTTGTGCGCACAATGTGCTTCATTATAGAACATTTTTTTGTCTTCAGGTATTAATATATAGGTTCTCGCCATTATCATTAAACAGAAAGCAATTATTATGTTTGATATTTAGTATGTCTCTTCTCAATTTGACCATAAACAAAAGAGTATATATGTGTGTCAAACGTATGGTAGTGTGTGTAATGAGTTTTTTTATTTAATGTACTTCTAATGCGTATGAGATAAAAAAATATTATTTTTTTTGTACTCCTTCTCTATGTAACCTTGACTACGCTAAAATTTCATACCCAACCTATTTCTTATGTATATGATGATATGAGATAAAAATATTAGCTTTCTGCACTTCTACTATAAAATATTGACTACACCGTATTTTAAACCCACACACGTATATTTGTAAAAATGTACAAAGTTTATGCGTCACATATGAATATATAGTAATCATAGATAACTAACGTTTGACAAGGTCCCTTAACTTTGCCTGTTGATCCACAGTTAGAACCTATTTATAATAGATCTGATCCTTTCAGTGGCATGCGGGCCTTTATTAACGCCGTACGGAATCCTCAAGGGATCATGCATTGATATTGACTTGGGAAACTTGTGATAATTAAGGCGTTAGTTAATTTTCAGTTAGAGTTATTATTATACGTCTTTGGGTGTTCTACTGGAGGGTAACTTTACATTATGAACTTTGCTTCTATTCCCATTATTACTTGTTATAAAAGTTATTAATGAAATGTGTACCTAATACCTATATTCTATAATATCTATATTCGTTTGAGATTCCGGTTATCTCACGAACCACACCACAGGATTTAGGGAGAAGCACATTTCGTGGAACTTACACGTGACCCAGGATAATACAATTTCAGACTATAATTAAAATCTTACCCAAATTTTTCCGCAATATGATATTCGAGTATTCAAATTCAGACGATAATCAAAATTTTACCCAAATTCTTCCCCAATATGATATTCGAGTATTCAAATTCAGACAATACTTAATTAAAATCTTAGTCAAAATTTTCCCCAATCTGAAATTTGAGTATTTAATTTCAGACAATAATTAAAATCTTACCCAAATTCTTTCCCAATCTGAGATTGGAGTATTCAATTTCAGACAATAATTAAAATCTTACCCAAATTTTTCGCCAATCTGAGATTCGAATATTCAAATTCAGACAATAATTAAAGTCTTACCCAAATTCTTCCCCAATGTGAGATTCGATTATTTAATTTCAGACAATACTTAATTAAAATCTTACTCAAATTTTTCCCCAATCTTACTCAAATAATAAAAACTTATCCAAATTCTTTGCCAATCATAGATTTGAATAGAGAACTCATGTCTACAGCCCAAGTACGCCGCCAGTAGGCAAAATATGAAATCATAAGTTATCTAACCAGAAGAATCAGCAATTTGAACTTTACGTACATTGTATTGAGGAGGTCTTGTTAAATTTGTCATTGGCCGAAAAGGAACTACGGACAAATCATATTATATAGGTCACTTTCTACGCCGAAAATGGTTTGATATTTTTTTTACCCTTTTACTGTAAGTGGTTGGTGTAACTTCTTCAATATTATTAAATCAATGGTTTACATATGAATGGAAATGAAGCATTACCTTGATGACTTTATTAACAAAGTATTACGGTTTTTATAAACCAAAATAAAAAGGTAAATTTATTATTATACCTACAGATTTTTTCAAACCATTTTAAGGGTGGGATTTAGTACTCTAACAATATAGAGCTTATATTTTCATCCAATTTTTATATAAGATATAATTCTAAGTACCGATAAATGTTTAATTTAGGGAAATGTAAATTATACGCAAACACGTTATAACCAAAATTAAACTGTTCATTTAAAACGCCGCCCACACTTACCTATATAACGTATAAAGATATTATAATACTTGCATAATTAGACTGATTCATTATCCCACCTAAATTCAATCAGATTATAATTTTATTGATCTAATTCGTATTCAATGCAATAATCAACCCCAAAAGTGGCACCGTCCCGCTTTATCCCTATCCCACAGGAATTTCATACTTATTTTATAAATTCGGAAGTAACTCTGTCTGTTTCACTATCACGGCTTAACTACTGAAACGATTTCGATGAAATTTGCTATGGAGATAATTTGAGACCCTGGAAGGGATATGGATTATTTTTTATCCCAGGAAAATATATAACAGGACACTTACACAGGAAAAAAGGTTCACGCAGGCAAAGCCGCCAGCAAAAGCTATTGTGAATAATTACATGAAGATCTTTTAAAATAAGGAGACCCCTAAATCTATTTCCAAACCCATGCTATAAAAAGAAATTGAGATTACTAACAACAAACTCCCAAACAATTATGTTTGTCCTAATTAGACAAACAATTGCATCACGACATTGTATTATTTGCTTATAGATCACAATTATCAAACATAAAGGTTTTGTTTTTCTATTGGCCATTATTATTTTACATACAAATAATGGCTGTCGGTGACTGCGTCCGTCGTAGCGGTTAGTTCCGAAACGGCATCCGCGCAGTGAACACCTACCGTCTCCGAGTTTCGAGTATGTGAAATATTTCGTGCAAGTTCGTTTGTGAATGTGTTTTGTGACTTTTATGTGATATTTCGTGTGAGTATTTTTCTAGTTTATTAATATTTATTAAATGTTTTTTGAAAATATGGGGAAATTTTGTTTTCGGTGTAAAAGCTCTTCAGAGTTTCATGAAATATTGAAATAAAACTATTTTGCGGTTTTTATATTATAAGTTTCTCTTATGTTTCCAAGACTTCGCAGCTTTTGTAACGACGAAAAATAGTTCCGCAAAATAGTTTTTTTTTCAATGTCTAATATTCGTGTAAACAAGAGAAATCATTTTTCAAGAAATTTTATTTTTTGTACATTGAAAAGCTTCATGTAGATTAATTAAAAAAGGATTTAGTTTTGGTAAAATAGTTTAGTACATGTTTCTAGTATGTTCATACTTATTATAATAAGCGGTGGGTTTTAATTACAATTAAATATTTAGACATAACGCGATTAGATAATTTAATCAAAGGTTAAAATGATATGAATCAAGCGAATATTTAACATCTTACATAGTGTAAGAGAGATATTATTATCTTAAAGTTTTAACTATAGATAAATAATTAATATTTTTTTTAATAACGTGTGTTGCCATTTTTTAATATCAAGGATCATTTAAATAAAGAAAACGCGAGGTAAATTATTATACGTAGCGTAATAAAATACCTCAATATCTGATCTCTGTTTTTTTTAAACAAAATACTCAACACGCCTCTATCCCGAAAGGGTAGGGAGAGTCGAAACTACGGCAACTACTTTCCATCTCGTGTGTTTCTTATAATGATATGTTTTTAATACTAATAATATTTGTGAAGTTTATCTTCAGCAGTGGACGGCATCAAACTGAATAATTTAGTGTTAATTATTTAGAACAGTCTATATTAGGGCACCCATTTTCCGTCTTGTGTGTTTCGTCCTATAACGAGATTTTTTTAAATCGTACTCATAATATTTTTTGTGAAGCCAACGTTCAGCACTGGATGGCATCAAACTGAATAATTTAGTGTTTATTATTTAGAACAGTCGACATTAGGGCACCCATTTTCCATCTCATCTCGTGTGTTTCTTATAACGAGATTTTTTAAAATACTTTTTAATATTATTAGTGATGTATTTCTTCAGCATTAGACGGCATCAGATTGGATTATTTATTATTATTTTGAAGAAACATTGTGTATTACATATTAGCAACGTTCATGGCTAATATTTCCAAGGTCGGTTTTATATTTAACTGAAACAAATATAAGTACAAAGTGAATGCATACAGTTGTTGACATTATGCAAAATAACTGCCATCTGGCGTCCGTCAAGACAGATGGTCGTCATTTTTCTTGGACTGCATTCGCTTTATAATTTTTTTATGAAAAATTCTTTCGATTGGTCTGTGTTAATGTTTATCCAGATTCGTTGATCGGTTGATATTTTTAGTTTTTTGAGTCATTCAAATTCCAAGCATCATAAACTTACACATTATGAGTAGAATTTACAAACATTTTCATTATGAGTAGAATTTGTTTTAAACTTTACGTTAATCTATCCCTCTAAGCCGAATTTCGGCCACGGCTGCCAATCTCAACGGAGATTAGCCAGGTACGCAGGATATATTATAGTGCACTTTTTGTTCTTTACTCTGATAGGCCGGGGAGACGTCAATCCGACATGACAAGGGAGAGGTGACGCGAAGGGCCAACGCGGCTTTACGTGCTTTCCGAGACACGGGGGTATCATACCGCCAATTTCCTGACTCCGAGTTGCAACTAAGTTAAATTTTAATATGAAAATATCATATAATAAATAATTAGGGCCTGACCCGGGATTCGAACTGAGGACCTGAACGCGGTAGTCGTACCCTTACCTTTTACGCATTACAAGTATGCCACTGAGGCAGTGGAAAAAATTATAAACCGTGTTATCTGTTATTTCTATGCAATATAACCTTATTGTTATATTGCATTGAAATTTTATAAAGTCCAATTCTGATAATCTATAACAATAAGTAATAAATAAAATGCATTGCTCACTGAAGGAGCCATAAGTGTATTTTGGAGTAATGTACATTGGTTCTAGGACTCTCTCATATTTGAAAGTAAGCCTGGGTAGGTACCACCGCCATGTCTATTTCTGTTGCCAAACAGCAGTGTGTAGTCACTGTTGTGTTCCGATTTAAAGGATATTGTAGCCAGTGTAACTACTGGATAAAATAAGACTTAACACACCATGTCTCAGGATAGCGTGCGCAGCGTAATACCAAACAATACTTTGTAATTAAAGGTGATGATGATATTTCTTCTGTTCATGGGCAGTCGTACCGCTTACCATTAGACGAACGGCAAGCTCGTCTCATCATTCATAGCAATAATAATAAAAAAATATAAAGATATTAACGCATGAATGCATCCGACCAATGAGATAGAAAGCTCCCCAATGCCATATCGTGTACAAGTTTAAATCTTGAGAATTTCATGTGTATTTAACGAACCAATACTTAAATTTCCCAACCGGGAAATTGAACCAAAAAGTCAAAAGTTCACGGTTTACATTCCAAAAAACGCTGCAATACCCTCGAGGTCATAACATACGTACAAACTACAGACAGTAAAATTTATATTCCTTTCTTCCGTAGTATAAAAGAAACTGCTTCGTCAAAAATGTTTTATTAATGCAATATCGCTGAATGTCATGATCTTATTAATAAATGCTTATATCAGGTATTTGAATATAGAATTCTGTCATGCAGGATATTATGTCATACTGAAATGTGTCAATGACATAAGTGGATAGGTGGCTTTATTCAGACATATGAATAAAATTTAAGTATATTTATGTGAAGTTTCTAGATATAGATACAACAATATTAAACGGCAATGAAACGAAAAACTAGTATTATTTTTTTTTCCTTTGTTCATGCTCATCAATCTATTTATACATATTATAAAACTAAGTCTCCTTTTCTACCTATATGTATGTTATTGATTTTCTCTAAATCTACTGAATAGATGTTTAGAAAATTTGGTATGGAGATAGTTTTAGACCCTGGGAAGGTTATCTGCTACATTCTATCCGGGGAAAATACATAAAAGGACTTTTATCCCGGAAAACTCCTACAAGGGAGCGAAGCTTTATACCTGCATGGCAAAGTGACCTCACTGCTCCTGATGGTAAGTCGAGAGGGGTCCAATAGAACGTCGACTGACGAGAGGTGAATACCTCTCGCTAGTCGACACAATCATGTCGGCCTAGAACCGGATATACACAGGCTGATCCCGGAAAGCGTCATCCGTACGTGGGCCATTATGTCGGGTTTTAACACCTTCCCCCTATTCATAGACGTCTTTTATCTAAGGACGGAGTAAAGCTGTGATAACAAGTCTGTTTCTCAGTGCTGACGGCATGACAGTAGTAGTGCGTGGACATAGGGCCGTTGTGATTAGGGCTACCACCAGCAAATGTACGGTAATACATAACACATAACACAAAACACAACAGGCACTCATTGTCACATCATTATAATTGTTTTCTACGGACTTCCTAAATGCTTAGTCGGTATCCACACGGATATAATCTTACCACCAGCAAATATTTGTAAAAACGATGCCACACCAGTCGAGTACTATTAGTACTTCAGACAGTACAGTAATACTACAACTTAGAAGTTTAGCTTTCAAGCGATTAAATTATGAATGAAGCTTTGTACCCTAACGTGCACAATGAGACTACTTAATTCAGTCTGTCTAGCCTACGTAAATATGAAAAGACAAATTAGTCTGAATACAGATATTAAGTTGCAAGTTGTTTTCACATTGGGGTTATTACTTGGCTATTTAGCATATTATACAAAGATAACCTTCGGGACAAATATTTTTTATATTTGCATAATGGAAGAGTGAATCGTTAGATTGTTAGTGAGTGCCCTGACTGCGTAAAAATAATACGGCACAATCTTGAGCGCTGTCACTTGAGTTGATGCGTCATCTTCACAAACAATAGATTATACTATGCAATAGTTATATGAAGCGACGATAGCCTAATTGGGTGTGGAATGGACTGCTGCAACAAATATTTGCAGGTTCAAAACCAAAGGGCACGCATGCACGCATCTCTAATGTTTCTAAAGTATTCGTAGTGAACGCTTGCTTTAACGGTGAAGGAAAACATCGTGTGGAAACCTACATACCTGAGAAGTTATCTATGAGAATTTTGAGGATATGTGAAGTCTGCCAATCTGCATTAGGCCAGCTTGGTGGACTAAGGCCTAATATCTCTCAGTAATAGAGGAGGCCGGTAACCAGTATTGGGACATTATTTAATACAGGGCTGACATTATATGAGACTTATTACAAGTCATGAAAAAAGATTATGAAAACGTCTGTAATCTTCACGAATTTGAAGAATTCCTGTATCTGATGCAACACTGGATTGAATACCGCATGCATAGTGAATATCTTGCTATAATGTTACAAATTGAGTTCAAGAGTTACTCAATGTAAATTCAATAAAATAGACCAGTAAAAATCTAGAAGCTTACCTAAGTTTAAGAGAATTCTACCCTCCAGAATCTCCACGAGAGTTTCTACGTTCGTCGCCGTGTCGAAATAAAAAAGGATAATCAACATTTCCTAGTACTAGCTAGGAGCGGCTTAACCCGAGTAAATATTAGTTTCTTAGAATAAAAACCTCTAGCACTGAAGGAAAACGTAACTTCATACTAGTCAAAGAATTTTCTAAATCATACCGTTCGTTTTAGAGATTAGTGCTTTCAAACCAACATAAAGTATTTTCAAATTTAATTCACAGTGTGTCTAATAATGACACTAGCTAGAATATTATTAATATTATGTCAGCAAAATGCTCATACAATTCACTAATCAACCCAGGAAATGCCGTATAATGGCAATATCGGAGCGTAATTAAATACCGCACTCACAGACGTGATTGGTTCGGTGTCGGATGTCGGATTGTCGGAGTGTCAGCAGTGTCGAGAGATGTTCCACAATTGACAAGCGCGTGTAATTAACTACAGGGTGCGTTATTAATACTTTAGATGTCGATAATAAGTGTCGTGTATCTGGCGTAGTAAGTTGCGTTCAGAAACCTGTTTATTTGCTTGAATTAATTCAATTGATATTTTAGATTTAGTTTGTTAGGCGTTTGAAAACCTAATTTATCTATACTTTACACAATTTCAAAGACGGGCACATTTGGCCAATAACTTTCGTCATATAATAAATGGACGTATGCAAATTCAAAGCAAATAATGTTATTCTACACAAATTGTGTTTAATTACTCGATCGAGGATTGTACTTAGGATTTCAAGGTTTACAACCCACATACACTGGCACTACCCAGTGCCCATTGACCCCAATAGGTACTTGCGTTTCGCTCATTTATAGAAGCACTACGTTAATTAGTCTATATCTAAGATGGTTCACTTTTATTTAAAACAACTAGTTTTTAAGTCCATTAAGAAAATGTAATGACGGTTGTGTATTTGAATTAAGAGATATGTATATTTTAAAATTTTTAACTTCAAAAGACGAAGCAAATACATTGGTTCCAAATGTTATATGAATTTCTTAATAATACGAATTAATTCAACAGTTGTATTTTTGACTGCCGTCTTAAAATGGCTTAGAAGAATGTGGTTCTTTTTCTGAATATCGAAAATGACAGTTTGTTAATTTAAAACCAAGTCATCATATTTTTTATTTTCTCAGCCATTAATACATTACTGCTAACATTATTTTGCACTCCTTTAACCCTTTTACAACCAACATAAAAATAAAGAAGAGCGACGTATCAACCCTCTAACGATGTGCCTTTTGCTTTAAGGTAAGAAAGCGGATTATACCTAGGACATTCACCCTATTATAACTATGAATAAGAAAATTCCACATATTCATGTTCATTACTCTCATTACGAGAGATAAGTTTCAACGAAACTCAACTTTCACGAAGCAACAAAGGCTACATTTACATACATTTTATCTGTACATGAATTTGTAGCTTTAAACATTTCTCATAATGTTTAGAATTGTTTAGTTGAACACGAGAGTTTTTTTCGTAGTTTCGTTTGTGTGGAATCTTTGATCGGAATAAAAGTACCATTGTATACTGTTCTGACATAGTCATTATTAGCCACATGAATTCCCTAGCGGAACATTGTCCTCGCCTAAAGATGTCTAAAGCCTGTATCCAGCATGCACAGAGGGAAAAAGATATTAATCATCAATTCAAGAACTTTCATCAAAATTAGTTCAGCAGTTTTTACGTATATTGATAACTAGCTTCCGCTCGCAGCTTCGCCCGCGTGGATTTCGGACTTCAAAAATGGAGGAGGTGCTCAATTTGTCGGGATGTTTTTTTAATGTATGGTGGTCTGATGATGGGATCCTGGTGAAATCGAAGGAAGCTAATAGCATGATTCAGTATTCACGCGTGATGGCTTGTTATTAGCGTACCTATTTCATGTATAACTTTGGTGTTTCTATACCGATTTCTATGATTCTTTTTTATGGAATATTTAATAATGTTAACTTTTTTAATTAGGGATGACTGAGAGTGTTATAAACGTAAAAGTAGACAAATATAATGAGAAAGCTTCGAACTGCTAAGCTATCGGGAGTTACACGTGTTATTCTGAGTCAACCATAAAAGATAGACATATGCTGTCGTGGGATATTTTTTACATAATTTTAAGGAGAATATTTCCGTCATACATGATTTCTGCGTAGCTTTAACCATTAAGGTTGCACACGCGACGGAAGCTTAAAAAATGCAGTAACTTCTCCCGTTTTCCCCACATTTCCCTTCACTGCTCTGCTCCTATTAATTGTAGCGTGATGAAAAGTATACTATAACCAGCACAGGAGTATGACAAATAATTGTACCAAGTATCGTTAAAATCTGTCGAGTAGTTTTTGTTTCTATAACGGTTATACAGACAGACAGACAGACAGACAGACAAAAATTTTACTAATTGCATTTTTGGCATCAGTATCGATCCCTAAACACCCCCTGATAGTTATTTTGGAAATATATTTCATGTACAGAATTGACCTCTCTACAGATTTATTATAAGTAATAGATATATAGAAGATAGAAGAAGATAAACAATGGAACAAACTTTAGTTTTTACGATATTCATAGTAATTATCTCTCTCTCTCTCTAGTCAGTCCCTCATATCTGAGGATCATGGTTAGCATCAGGGTGGCATCTGGAGCGAATGATCTGCCTCCACCGGATTCTGTCCATCGCGTCTCTTACAGTTGTGTAGAATTTAGAGGACGATGAATCTTTTACTAATTGTATCTATACATATATTTAATCATTAGAAACTGGTGTATCTAAACATAAGGAAAGGAATGATATCGAAAACGTTATTCAAGCTAGTCGCGTAGCGTGTGTTGTTAACCCTAGCCACTGGACGAAAGCAAAAAAGAGTATTGCAACCAAAAGTCGCAGTCACGCGCCCACCCCTGATACATGTGACAAAGGTTTCATTTTTGTGGAGGTTTTATTTGAGGCATTTTATCGTCCCCTTAAAATTGCCGCACTGCCGCCCCAATTACGATTCGACGTATGAAATCGCGGGCAGAGCTAGAAATATATACTAGTGGAGAAGGGCCCATATAACCCGATTCCTGCCGGCTTCCCTTTATATTCAGGTGCGTTCGGGTAATATCGGATACGGGGTAAGATCGTATAACGAAAAAATACCACGAATCTATGGTTATTTTTTAGTTTAAGCTACATAGGCGGCTACGCTGTCTCTTTTTGCCCCGCCCTATTTACCACAGTTGATGCTACGACCAAAAACGGGTGCGCTGTGTGCATTAAAAAAAAGTGGATTTCGCTCTTCTTAACATTATTGAGACTTCTATTTTATTTTGTGGAGGATCATATTAGCATTAGAAGCGTTATTAGAACGAAGTCCGAACTTACCACGCGAAGGTCCGATCTTTTCTAAGGGTTTTAAATTTCTATACAGATATTATCATCTATTTTTAAGCTTACATACAGAAAATTGGAAGATGATTAAATTATGACATAAAGTAGCATTAATAATAACCAGTTTCATGTATAAAATGTTGATATATCTTAAATATTTTATAAGAAAAAAAATATTTTCGAGACTCCTCGCAACACACCGAAAAATCGTCCGAAATTAGCCGAACGCACCTTATGTAAAATCTATCTATCATTAGAACGACTTGCAGACTGCATTTATGTATATTGGTACCTATATGTTGTGTCGGGTTCCCTTTTAGAAAAGTACACCCTTTGTCGTTGATGTATACCTAACATTTAAGTATTATTGTCGAAACAACTTGATAGATCAGATTATGTATATATTATATTATATAAGTATATAATATAATATGGTACCTCTAAGGATAAAGTTTTATTCACCATTGCGACAAACAAAATGAACTAACCATGAGGCAGACGTGAAAAGATTAGTTAGCCACGCATGTGTTTATTAACGAGTTTAAACGCTATTTACTACGTCACAACGTTCAAATTCCTTGCAATAATATCAAAACAGTCGCCTGCGGTTTCAGTGCAAAATGATTCGTGTTAATGCAGCTTGAGATATTAGTCCGCGAAAAATACCGTCTGTATGAAGTATTTTTTTTATAAAAAGATAATTATTTAATACATCCATTTATGTCACTCTAGAGATGGAAAAAAAGTTTAAAACTAGCATACATTGTAAGAGCATACGATAGAGTCGTAGTATTGTCGATATGTCGAAGTAACATGACTCCTTTTTTACTAAGTTAGGAATTATAACAAAAAATTAAACCGCCTTTAAAAACAACTCAAAACAAAAAAAATATTTCACATAACAGGTATATACTGGATACCAATTTTGGAGTCGGTTGTCTAGTTGAAATTGCTAGTTAAGCTACATAACTACGTTAACAAATATACGGAAACAATGTGCTGACAGCGTACAAAGTCAGTAAGTCAGATCGTCGTCAAAAAACATTGACGTCGAATTGATTTGAAGTCGGTTAAAAATTAAATACAAATGAATAAAAAGAACAGCGTGAATCAGAATATCAGAATCAGATAAAGATTTCTTTAATGTTAGCAAACCTGTTTTTCAATATCTAAAAGAAATTAAATTAGGCAAAACATATTTTTCTGTATAACATCTAAGACTGTCAGTGTGTGTTAAGCTAAGCCGCGGTATGTGCTTACTCCAAATAGATTACAGAAGTAAGTTTACGTTGCATTTCTAGTTTCATGTTTACTTTGTCTCTGTTGCCACTGTTTTACATGTTTACTTCACTTAGGAGAATGGGAGAATCAAGTCCTCGGGTTAATGCCCTCATGATCTGGTATCTGTATTAAATTGCTTGTCTGCATTTTATGACTGTTGAGGACTTTGTGCGTTGTAAAAGATGTACGAGGGATGTGTATTTATACTGAAAATTACAGCGCATTCATGATGATATAAATTTTTTCAATTGTATCTATTATATCTGTTTTGAATTGCTTATCTGTGTTTTATGACTGTAATGGTATTTGCAAGATGAAAAATACGGATAAATATATAGAGTTTTCCGGGATAAATTCGGCTATCTATTTCCCCAAGATAGAAAGTAGCGTGTAACCTTCACAGGGTCTTTAGCAATCTCCATACCAAATTTCATAAAAATCCGTTCAGTAGATTTTGAGAAAATCGATAACATATAGACAGAAAAGGGGACTTTATTGTATACAAATTGTGTATAGATTTTTTGCGTTCTCAAAAATTATAGAATAATTATATGCCGAAAGTATTGTGTCAAACTCTTTTTTTAATAACACTTATTGCTCGACTTAAAAATAACTACATTTTACATACTTTTTTAATCGTCTTTAGATTTGACCAAACCCCAGTTTAATAGTGAAGCGATGTAACACATTCGTACGAATACAAATAAAACCATGCGTGCGTCTAAAAAAACGTCCGCCTACGCGCCAGGACGTTTAATTTTAAAGCTCCGATGCCATAAACATTGTTTACATTAACGTTTACTAATTTGGATGCAAGATTTATTTCTTTTTAAAGGCTAGTGAACTGCGTTTTGCACTTCCGTGTATTGAAATAGATCTTGTTTTTATTTTGTATGTAGGTGAATTTGTTTTCGCTAATTTTATCTACTTTAATGCACTAAATAAAACTGTTTAGTTTGTATGTTCGAAATAATCTCTGGAATTTGTTTGATTCTTAAAAAATCTTTCGTAAGTTTTCTAGGAACAAGCGTTTAGTGCAGGCGTACGAGAAAAGCTAGCAAAAATCTAACGTTTTATAAGTTTATAGTTATTGTTAAAACAACTAAAGCTATCTAAAATTTATTGCTTTGAATGAGGAGATGAACTTCACACTCATAAACAGTAGAAACACCATATTGAATAACAAAGTATTTTTTGGTATTCCACTGCGCTCGCCATACTGAGAAATGAGATGTTTAGTCTATTATCCAGTAGTTACACTGGCTACAATGTAATATGAACTTAGCCGCGAGCAATAACTAGTTAAGGAATTTGGTACCAATAGTCTATGATTTATGTACATACAAACTTGATTTAATGAAACTGCCAAGAAAATTTGTCAGTAAAATTAATTTGCAAAACTTAGAGTTACTTTACGGTTCAGTTTTCGCATTATTAGCTTTTTTACAAAGCCAATAAAGACTATTTTGCATAGTAAAGGCAGTATTCTATCAGAATCTTTAATTTATTTTTAATTAAAATAGTAGATTCTCCATAAACTTTCAATATGATTGGGACTTGTTATTAGTTTTCTATATACGTGTGTGTGCCTGCACGTCGAAGCTCAATCTCTAACCATCTGTTTAAGTGATTTGAACTAGACTATCTCGGTGGTGTATTTGTATTGCATATGTGGCTCCACACCGCTCTGAGGTTTTGGGTTCGAATCCCGGGTCAGCTAAACTAGTATTTAGTTTTTCTGCTATCAGACCGAAATCTGAAATTTGTGCCCGATATGGCGATGTGCCCCCTATCATGGGACGGAATACTCTATGAAAAGTGAGTGCATTAGTTGCGCGTCTGCTTATCCCTTCGAAGACAAAAAGGCCTTGGTATGTGGTAACAAAAGAGTAAAATTTGAATCAAATCTATTCGCTACAACTATTTGTAAGTCTTAAAAATTATTATTTGTAACTATGTAATTAGAGTAGAGTATTAATATATTTTTGATTATGAAATTATTTAATTTCTAATATTATACAGATTAATTTACGGAATCACTTTAAGCGCAGAAAATGTTAAATTACATTTTTTACAACGTAAATAAACTAATAAAAATATTATAAAACTGACCTGTCTGTTGAGAGAACAAAATATTATAAAATCTTCGAAAAATATATCCACAGAATGCAACATTAAACTCTACCGATGTCACTCAATGTTATTTAATAAAACAGTGTAAAATATCGTTGTTTTAGTAACGTCACTCATCCTTTCCCAGACTCGGAAGTCTGTAAAATTACTGGAAATTCGTGTTACTTTTTATGAATTCATTATTAATTTTACGTGCACGTTAAATTGACCCCTACTGCACCTGATGGTTAGTGGAAAGGGGCCCAATATAGTATCGACTGACGAGATATGATGAGCCTTCGGCGGTCGACGCGATTATGCCGAAAGCTTTTTTTTTTTTTTGTACCTGACTTACGTTTGTTAGCCTGGCAGGGCCGGCTTATTCAAACACACCGGTCTTACGGGTGAGTGCTTTAGGTACTACGAGCCCTCAAGGCACTACGAGCCCTAAGGCACTACGAGCCCTGAAAGCTCTTACTGCGTTTCTACATTTATACCGATAATCCTATAGCAATGTTTTTTGTATATCGAACCCCGTAGTCAACACCGGGGGAATCCTGCGAATGGAATACTGGAAACCCACGGCTTAGCGACTGCTGAGTCCTGGAGGAAAGTTGGGAGGGGATAGATGGGAAGGAAGTGTGGGGAAAGGATAAGAAAACCTCTTGGGATGGGAAGAGAGAAGGCTAGGAACTGTTCGCGTGCCCTTATAGGCCTCAATGTGAATTAGCAACCATGAGGTATGCACACTTAACTGTGTGCCTAGGGCCGCGACAAATGTCCCCCCATCCATGGTCTTGCATTCAGTGTAGACCGAGCGATATAACAATGATTACCTAGTACGTTCTGTGACAAGATAATCTTTAACAATATCTCTTAATTTTACGCACACTCACGCTTTTTATCCTCAAGGGGTAGGTAGAGGTGTAACTGGTGCACCAATTTCCAGCCATGCGTATTCCATCCCATGATGTGATAGAGGGCGAACCTACCGCTGTATCTGACTCCGGACTAATACTGAATAGGACAACCCAATAGCTCTTTACCTGACCCGGGGATCGAAACCGAGACCTCAACACTACCATCATACTATAATACAACTACGTCATCGAGGCAATCTTAATCTATATTTTAGTGTTTACTTATCTTTATACAGCCTCATTGGTCTCCAAGTTCTGTTTATAGGCAGACAGCGGAATTTAAACGCTCTGTCAATACGCATACTTGCACTTTTTCAGTGCACACATATATAAAAAATAGAATTTTGAGCTGTATAGCGGTTTTGTCGCCTATTAACCGCGTCGTCGAGTACTAGACACGCCGTCTGCCTAGACTCAAGACCTCGACGGATAGAAAACATCGCTGAGTGTCATAATCACGAAGCGTGTTGATCGCGTACTGTGTTGTAGTGTCATACAATATCAAAGTAAGTCGTATGCCAAAAGTACACAGATCCACGCAATCTTGAAGCCATTGTAACTACTGGACAAAATATGACTTAACATCTCATATCTCAGGATGGCGAGCGCAGTGGAATACCAAATAATACTTTGTAATTCAAGATGTTGGATAGTGTTTCTACTGTTTGAGAGCGGTCGTATCGTTTACCATCAGGCGAACGGCGAACTCGTCTCGTCATTCAAAGCAAGAAAAAACAAAACTGTCTGGCGAGGCTTTTGTGTCAATCAAATATTTTTTACGGGGAAAATCGCTTGAGTAGATCGTTTATTATGTCACCAGTCTTCAGCCCCAGATGTAGGGGGGTCGGGTCAAGCCCGGACGGCGAATATAGAAAGCGGTAAATTCAAATTTGGCAGACAAATAGACAAATATTATCGATGCTCGGGGGTACAGTACCAACCAAGCGACCATTAGGTCAGTCCCTACACTATGTAAACCCCACATCACTCATACGCGGTCTAATAAATGGCTACACAAACGCGAGACCACACCACAGTTCATTAACTTCGAAAACAACATTAAGCAGGTTAATACAAGTTCAGGCCCTTGTTCACCCCGTCCGCTGGAATCTGACAAGTAAAATGTACCGCAGCTAACCGAGTTAACCCTCGCTCTGAGCCTATCATTTATCAGACACAAATAAGAGAACGGTATGTTCATGGATTTAAAGAACTCAGACTCGTTAATAAAGTGTGAAATTTTATCTTTATGCATGCTAATATCGATGTGAAGAATTACAAAGCCTCTTGTTCTCGGCGTCGCCCGCGTGAAGGAGTTTTTAGCGATATTTATTTTTCCGACTTACTTGATATGTTTTGTTATATTATGAGCAAAATACACAAAATCATTATAAATTGTAGTCTATGTGGTATTATGATGTATAAACAATATTACTGTACAATTTCATCCAAATCCGTTTATTAATTTGTCTTGGTTACAGCCGCTGAGTTAGTTGAGCTTGGCTCGCATAGCTCAGATGGTTTCCCATATTTGTGGGCAAACTATGTAAATTAAACTATGGGTAATTTTCTCATTATCTATAACCTACTAATATAATTGATTGAAAGGTGGGCTTTATATTTCAATTCTATTTTTTTTTTATTGCTTTGCATGACGAGATGATCTTGTCGTTTGTTTGATGGTAAGCGATACGATCTCCCATAAACAGTAGAGACACCTTCCCACATCTTGAGTTACTAAGTATTGTTTGGCATTCCATTGCGCTCGCCATCTTTAAACATGAGATGTAAAGTTTTATTATGTTCAGTAGTTACATTGGCTACAATATCCTTCAAACCGGAACCCAAAAGTGACTACACACTGCTACTTGGCAGCAGAAATATACATTGCGGTGATACCTACCTAGGCGGACTCTCGCATATAAGAGCCCTACTACCCAGTATTTCACAAAATAAAGTCAAAAAGTTACTGTACTACGTCTCCCTACGCACAATAGTCGACCGTTTCACACTACACATCAATCAGCATCTCATACTGTAAGCAGAATGTTTGTACGACCCGAATCGGTGCGTTAAAACTTTCGTAATTGATGATTCAGTGCTGTACTTTTCAAATGGCGGCCACTCGATGAAGTATGAATCGTTTTATTCGATTACTGTTTATTTTTTACTGTGGTTAAACGTCATTACTTATGATTGAAAAAGTTTTTCAGAGATGATAGTCCCGCTATATATTTTCCCGAGACAAAAAGCCTTTAACACTCAGGAGTATGTAGCTTCTTACTAATGAAAGATTTTCAAAATCGGTTCACATCAGAAAAAAAAACTCCAAACTTTTTTCTATATAATATAAGCATAGATAATACAGTGTGAATTTTAGCTTATAACTACCGCCCAGCCTTCGTGGGGGGCGACTGAGCGGTTATGCTGGGGTAACCGTGCCTCACGGCCCGGCGTTGAGCCGCCCTGAACCACAAGCAACACCTACTAATATACACCGTGATTTTATAGCCGTTTTGGAATCAAAATGTGGTTACTTAGAACAATTTGTAGAACTAAAAATTTGTGAATTAATTGTACTGTTGATAAATAAAAAAAATAGTTTTTGATAATATTTTTTACTTGTTCGGGTTTGTTAGTAACTTCGCGACAATTATAATTCATAGTTATGAAGGACACCGATCGTAGTAATCATAGTAGTATATTGTGTTATTCAGTTTGCATTACCACGAGTTCTCATTTAATTCTCAATTAGTGTTGCCCAAATGCAAGAACAAGACGAGACTTAGCCAGTCTTGGTCTTGGTCTTGCGCCAATACACCTGATCTTGGTCTTGGTCTTGGTCTTGCGCTCCCAGTCTTGGTCTTGGTCTTGGTCTTGCAGCAAGAGTCTTGCAAGTCTTGCAATTACCTATTAGTCTATTACTATTTATTAAAGTTTACTTTAAATCTTAGAAAAACGTATTAGAATTGGAACATTGTGAGCTTGAATTAACATAGCCATAGTAAAGATCAAGCAGATTAATAAATAACTGAAGATTTGATAAGAAATTCGAAAAATCAACTGACCTATATGTCGTTTTCCATGGAAGTAACTGTTTCTTAATAAACATTTATGATTTATAAGCTTACATTTGCTAAAACATGTAAAAAAAACAAATTAATTACAATAACTTGACTGTATTTTAAAGAACAATACTTATCTGTCTAGAAAGAGATTGAACCTTCAACTTATAAGAAATTTAATAAAAGAGTTTTACGATTTATCATTGTATCCCAAAGTAAAAATGAAAAATTATTATTAATATTTCCCAATTGGGACCCGAGTGGGGCCAAAGTGGGAAAATCCCAAAGTAAAAATGAAAAATTATTGTTAACATTTCCTAATTGGGGCTTGAGTGGGATTTAAGTGGGAAATCCCAACGTTGAAATAGTAAATTATTGCTAATAGTTCCGCTTGAATAAATCTAACTAAGATAAACGAAAAACAGAAACAAATATTAAACATTTAACCGCAATATTAGTAATATCATCTAGTTGATTCGATGTACATCAAATAAAGCGACGAATGTAATATTCCCGCTTGGACCAGTGGTAACGTGAACGACTGATGATCAAGAGGACCCGAGTTCGAGCCCAACTGACGACAAGGATGCATTCAACCAATAGTTCACTTTCTAATCGAAATATAAAGTTATAGTACCATCAGAGTCCGTAATTCAAAAATTATTTTTTGATTTTTTTGAAATTTTAGATTTTTTATAAATTTAGATTGGGATCTGATGGGGATTTTCCCAATTGGGCCCCATTTGGGATTTCCCAATGGGGGCCCATTTGGGATTTCCCAATGGGGGCCCAAGAGGGCTTTGCGTGACATCCCAAAGTGGGCCCCAAGAGGGAAGCCCAAGAGGGGCCCCATTGGTCGCACTTTTAAATTTCTAGTCGGGCTATCCTTACCATTTTATCCCAATCATAATACTACTTGCGTGATCAGTATAATGTATTCATTTTCATTCTAAGCACTCTGAAACTTATTTATTCTTTGGAACACCTGTAGGTACTCTTAAAATTCGAAATTATTTTGCATGAGTATACCTACGCCCTATGGCGGCAATAAAAAATAGTGTCAAATGTTATGATTTCGGCGTGGCGGCAACGATTGTTTTAGATTTCAAAAGAAGCCGCCGGCGCGTGTATCATAACCATGTACTTCCGAAAAGCGGCAAATTTCTTTGAGAAGTAAGTACAAAACCTTTGATGCCGCATTATCAAAGTGCCGATGGTTAAAACATAGCTATGCATGCACTCAGTTTGATTTTAATAGATATTTTTTATTCGCTATGTTTATGGTATTAGTCGTAATGCGCATAGGTCCAGTTTTTCATATTCTTTGATACAGTTTTTTGCGTCTCATAGAATTCCTAAGCGTACCTACCTATACACCGAACTGTTACACCTAACTACTCAGTGAAATAGCGCTAAGTCCTAGCTGCAAGACGCAAGAGTCTTGCAGGCTATGTCTTGTTCTTGCTCAAGTCTTGCACGGTCAGTCTTGGTCTTGGTCTTGCTAAAAATACGCGGTCTTGTTCTTGGTCTTGGTCTTGCAAAAACGCAAGAACAAGACCAAGACTGCAAGACCAAGACTGAATTTGGGCAACACTATTCTCAATGGGGTACCGGACTCATTTTTGTTCTTTACTATTAATAAATATTTATATAATATAAATTATAACACAGAAGGAATTATTGAAATCCGATAAAAAATCAACAAGTTATAAGTCGTTAAATTTCGGTGGAAGGGGTAATTAACAAGAAACATAAAAGAGACGAAATACCCACATATGACGTCATCGGGAATTACGACGCATGCAAAAGAAAGAGATGAAGCGATATCCCCACATCGCGTCCACTTCTGCACATTACAATATTTTAAATATGAATTACTCGCTCATTTTTTAACCAATATTTATGCAGTTTTCGCAGTAGTGCTTCTTTTTCGTATTATTAAACATTACATATAGAATAATGTACAAAATCCAGCATAGGCCGATCCCCTATTCTCATGGTATTTTTTTAAACTCTATTATTGATGCAGAATTTAAAAAAATCGGTTCCAAAACGACTAAACAACTACGGTGTTTCATCGTCTACATCCCCAATACATACAGTAAGATTTTTACTCTGGAAAGGTCTTGCGCGCGCCGATGCCGTAAGCAACCCCATAGGTACATATAAATCCTTAAATATAGCAGTCATTAGATCCACCGACGTACCATCAACAACCAAAGGGTAGTTTTAAGGGTATCTGAAACTACAGAATGGTCACTTACACGTAATATATAGCGGTAGTAACAACAAAACGACCAATTTATCCATCCCAGGCTGTTCGTAAGAGTTCTTCAGAGGAGACGTAAAGGTTTCAAATGTATTGTACATGGTCGTGTAGAATTTATTTGTCAATGAATTGTTATGTTTTAAAGGGGAGTTTTATGTTTGTCTTATCTAAAAACACTGAAGTAAATTCACTTTAAACCAAGATAAAAAATTGACAAATATGATTAGTCTTACTCTTATTACATCATGGGATGGTTATTAAATAAATTAAAGGTACAATCAGCCACGAAAGTAGCTGAATAAATTCAAAACTTTAAAATGCTTCTACACAATTATTTTAATCGTAATATTATTTTTTCTTTATCTATAATAAAGTAAACCCTCTAAAGTTCAATTTAGTGAAGGAAAAACGATTGTTAATACGGAGACAAAACTTAATCGCGATTTGAAATTTTGAATTCCTTTAATTACTTTTGTGGGTGATTGTACATCATGTACTTGTGTTAGTTAAGATCCCGTTACAGAATTTAATGTATATTTTCATATTAGAAAAAAGGAAAAGCTAGTAAATGGTTATTTATTCCACCTTTAAATGAATTGACATGTAGACATTGACAAGAAATAAATTTAAATTTACATTTAAATATAAAAAGAATGACACAATAAAAATATATTTAATAACAAAGTGCACATTTCCACAAACTGCGATTATGTATTCAGCAGCAAAATAACTCAAGCGTACCTTTTATAAATTTAAAGGCAGAGAAATTCTTCGCAAACTCGTTCCCGAAACAGCTAAAATACAAGTTAGTTGCATAGCATTAGCAGCAGGTGGCGTTTACGACCTATTTTCGTGTTAATCTAAAAAATATTACGTTTAGGTCGCTGGACGCAGATGTCTCGCTATTAATGTGTTTACCGTCCACGCGTAATGTAAGGAAGATGGAGATTTTTGTAGTTCGTGGAATTTGTTGGAGGATAGCGGACACATTCTATTTATGTATTTAATTATGGTAGAATAAAAACAGACTGTATTATATTATGTTTAAGATTGGATTACACTATTTGTATGGACTACTGTGTGGTTTACAAAATAGCTAGAGTGGCTTGTTTCAAGATAGAGGTCAACAGTACTCATCCATTAAAATAGGACGCCAAAATGGAGTTCGTAACCTGTAATGACGACTTGTTTTTTAATGCAGTTAAACGGTGAAACGAGCAAGACAAGCGTCCGATGGTAAGCGATACAACAGGCCATAAATATTAGGAACACAATACAGAACTTGTACTGCGCGGCATTCGACTGCGTTCAAACTGAAACATAATATGCTAAGTCTTATAATGGCCAGTAATTACACTGGCTAAAAACTTCTTGTGCGCTTGGTCTCCACATCGAATGCACGCCCATGCACTGAACGACATTTGCCGCGGTCCTAGGCACTCAGTTCAGTGTGTATACCTCTTGATTGTCAATACACATTGAGATCTATGAAGAGTCGCGAACATTTCCTAGCCTTCTCTCCTCAGCCCATCCTAAGTGTTCCTTTTCCTTCTCCCACAATTCCCTTCCCCGGATATCCCCCTCATCTGTCCTCCAGGCCCCTGTAGTCACTAAGCCTTGGTATTAGCCGGGATTTTAGTATCCCATTCTCAGGTTTCCCCATGTATGACTGCGGGGTCCAACACAAAAAAAATACCTTCACACCTTAACACAACGGTGGCAGATATAGACATTGCTAATGTACCGACCCAGAAGGCCCCTCGAGACCTACCACCAGTATTTTTATTTAGTCCAGTATAATTTGTTAATTAGGCTTTGTCTTATCTCGAGGTAAACGAATAGAAGGAGTTTATATAAAGACAACTAAGTAGGCAATCCATTAAAAATCTTTTACGATATTATATTCCTCGACACAAAAGCCAACAAGTAATATCCATCCGTACATTTGTCGATATCCTAGCAATTTAAATAAAGTCGTTGATCGATAAGTTATGAATGAAGTACTACGTCTAAACAAGGTCTTAAGTCCTTCGACCACCAACGGAATGACTTGTCAACTACGACGGAATATTTATCACCTATAATGAGTTAAAACCCGGCGCGGGCTTAGAATTTGTATGGGTTTTTATGGAGGTGTATAGGAAAGAATGGATTGGGGTCTTGATCCATTGATGCTTTATCAGAAAAGGCTATTTTTAAGGTCAACCCTTTCCTAGGCAATAAAAATTCTTTTGTACTGAGTAATTTATAAAAAATATGGATATAACTATCTTTAGAAGGTAAAAAATATGAAAATGAAACACTAAACTAATGAAAATCGTCATCTTACGCTTAGTTACTTGGGATTCAATTCAAAACGCATTTTTATATGATCTATACACTAATTTATCATAAGTTTGTCGATAAAGATAAATAATCGACATATAAAACAATCGAGATAATGCCGATCAAAAAACCAAAACAAAAGCCGCGAAAGAACTTAGCGAGTGCTTTAACAGCGAATAAAATTCGAGATAAGATGTGCGATTTCTTTTCAATTCGGCGGAGTAACATCTGGCACAATGCGCTAAATCCTAGTTGAGAAATGGATTTGGGCGAGTCGAGAGTGGGCCGCTTCTGTCAGATAGATCTTTCGATATTTGTTTGATGTATTGTTGCTGAAAGTGCTTTCGGAGTGTGAATGTGTGATTTGGGTATTCTTTAACATTGATTTTGAACGTGTCAAGTTGTTTTATTGCACTATAATTTGGGATTAAATTGGAATGAGGAATTTTGGGTATCCATTAACCTATGTTTGGATAGTCTGTAAGGTGGAAAGGTGATCTGATGAACTTCGCAGGAAGTCACTGGGTGTAGAAATCTTTAGAGGAGTTGTATGTTCAGCAGTGGATGTCTTGTAGCTGATAACATGAGTGATTGGTTCCCGACTTTTTAAAACTGACAAGCTACTGTTTTTTCTTTAAATTTGGCTACGCCCGTGGCTCATAATGGTGATGTTGTGACTTGATCTATCGGTTTAATTTATTTGTTTTTCATTTTGACGTTGTTACTTTAGTTTTATCGGTGCATTATCGAGGAAAAATGTATCACTTGCGTATGTGAGGAACTAATCTTTCCGACAAGTCCAATGCCCTAGTGACCCACAGTCCAATAGATCGCTCCAAAGTTTGTCCCAAACGGGACACGCCATTGCTTGTTACTCTGAAGGGTAAACAGGGAGTGAAACCCCATTTCGGAAATAGAATTTCTGACCTTTGATGTGATAAGGGATCAAACGCCAAATCAATTCCGTCAAGATAATGGTTTTGTTATTCGGAGAATTTGACAATGACCTTTCGAACCTGGGACTTAACGATAGTGATATCAGTACGCTATGACTCATTCTATACTTAATAATTTATTTCGTTATATAATTATTGTTGTTAACTGATTCACATTTTCCCGGAATAAATGTAATCAGATTAAAATAAGATATATCCTATTCAAGCAGAGGTTTCTTATATGTTGGGATCTGTTGTGTAGTTCCAAAGAAAATCCCATACAAACTACCTCCTTGTAAGAAAGTGGATACCCTACATACCTTTATGTACACATCCACCATTATGTCCGTAAATCTAATTATTTAAGTAACAATGAGTCTGAAAGCAGATGTCGTTGGTTAATTCCCAGTGGGCACATTGACAACTCAAACAAAAACTCGACGGTCGACGTCCTCTCTTGTTTAACTACGTTTTATATTTTGTTGTCGCTTCTCATAAAATATGTTTTGGCGTGCGCCATTTTTATAATCTCATGCTGCAGGTCGTAGCTAAACTTTAGTAATGGTATATTGCTCTTTATAGATGGAATTTATTTTTGAAAACGAGACCTTTGCGTTTGCATTGATAAATTAAATACTCTGTTCATTTCCATATTGGGTGTTTTATATTTTAAATTGTTAAATGAAGCTGCATCAGTGGCGTAGTTGTATGTGGTGCTGAGGTCTCAACTTCGATCCCCGGTTTGGGCAAAGTGATATGGAGTTTGAAATTAGTGTCAGTATTAAGTCTAGGATTTGTGCCCAATATGGCTATACGCTCGTTCCATATCACATTATGGGACGGAATACACATGCCTAAAATTGATGCACTAGCTGAGCCTATGCCTATCCTTTAGGAATAAAGGCATGAGTGTGTTTTTATAGCTGCAATATTTTTTGGTAAAAGAATATCGACATATGTGCAGGTTAGAATAATCAAACCTTTCCTACATCTACCTGTGTTTGATAGAATACTCAATAATACTGTAAATTACATGAGAATATCAGTGGCGGAGGGTCCATACAACCCCATTCCTGCAGACATGGAATTTAGAATTTTTGTAAAATCTCATTATTATCAGAATGATTTGCTGACCGCATTTATGCAAAGAATATACATACACTGTCGGATTCCGTTTCGGATTATTTCACCTTTTGCCTCTTATATATATCAATCCATATTCAAATTTACCCCTAAGCATTATACAATGTAATTAATATGCATACATTTCCAAGAAGCAGGTAAACAAAATTAACAATCACATATTTACCAAGAAGATAGTTCTAAATTTCTCCCATCTCTATGATTCACAAAGCGATACCGCTAATGATACCAATTAGTTTATACTTAATGAATGATTCAACATTGAACTCAAAGTTCGTCGGCCTGATGTAAACAAAGTAACAACACGTCCTCTTTAGAAAGTACTTAAAAGTGATTGAAAATTTTAGATTAAGGCCGTCGTACTGTTGATTTTATCTTTATGCTGTTTTGTTTAACGCTAACACGCTTGCTGCAACGAAAAATGCGAGTGAACCAATTTTAAATTCGTAAACCGTGACCTAAATTATTTAAAGAACTATGAATGAATATGAAAATTAAATATTTTCTTGTTCAAGAGATAGTCTATGGCTAAATTGCCTTTTCATAAATTGCATTTAATATATGTTATGTATAAACAATAACATTAATTGACGCTTTATGTCAAAAACATAAAACAAGAAAAGATACCACGGTCAGTTTATATTTTTTCTATAATTTTTTTTACTTTGAAACACGGGTCGAGCTCGCTGTTCGCCTGATGGTAAGTGATACAACCGCCCGTAAACAGTAGAAACATCCAACATCTTGAATTACAAAGTATTGTTTGGTATTCCACTGCGCTGCACATGAGATGTTAACTCTTATTATGTCCAGTAGTTGCACTATAATGTAGTAAATACTACAGAATAAGCCTTAATCAGAAAAATATAATAGAAACTAACATGTTTGCAACTCTACGTTCTTAAAACCTACAGCATACCTTTTTCACAGCCTACAGACGCTAAATCTTCATAATATAGAGTATCTTCATACCAGAATATCTCAGAATGTTGTCAGTGATTGATGAAAATTAAATAGTCCTGTAATATAATATACATATTAACGTTATAACTCATGTTAATCCAGCAATTCGGATACAATCTACAGATATTGCTGTATGGAGGCATCGCATTCATTCCTTAACGAGGTAATTAAGACATCAAGTACGAAATTGCGAGTTACCAGGCAGTATGAGGAATTATTCATAGTCAGACATATTTGGCTTAATGTAATCCTAAGTGGAGTAGTGCTTAGCCAATGATATTTTGTGTGATTGGTATTATTGCTTTTTCCCAAGGTATCTTTACGTATATGATTGTATCTGTACATTATAATTATTGAAGAAAAATTTGTATGAGGGGTCTTTATTGGATTAAGAGAAGCCAAAAGAAAAGTTTTTAGAATGTTTGTCTGTCTGTATGTTTTACTGGCTTCATGTAAAAACTACATGGAATTGAATGTAGTATTCACTGATAGCTAGGGGTCTTACTTAAAATATATGGTCCATTATATCCCAGGAAAATATAAAGCGAGATTTTTATCCCGAAAAAACATTATCAAGAGGGTGGAGCCGCGATCAAAAGCTGGTATTTGATAAAAAATAAAATTAGATAATAGTAATTAACTAAAGCAGTGATAAGTAATCCTTATTAGTTATTCTGACATTATTTCTAAACTTCTTATAAAAGGTTTGAGCTTCCAACATAGGTCACAATGATCTTTCCCGCCTGAATCTTCTATTTTTGTTACAATTTTAATAATCTCCACATCATATTAGAGCCGAAGAAAATCTAGATTATTTTTAATCAAAGAAATTATCAACATTATAAAAATTAAAAAGTAACACGGTAACATAAAACTGTTTTTATATTACTGTTTCATCGTTTTCTAAGTACCTCTGTAAGTCATCAATCTTATTGTGCCTTAACTTCCCGGTTCTCTTGATATAAAGCGGAGATTTATTATCACCCTCTTTCTTATAATGCTGATGAACAATGTTGCTAATCATATGTGGGTTTCAATGATAAACGATTTCTGTAAACGATATCTTCGAATTTCCAAGAAAAATGGGCAATTCATAAAGTCTGTTTGACACTGTGGTTTGTCATGTTTACAGATGATACAGTTTCATTGGTGTGTTCTCGGAGTTGATCCAGATATATTGGGATTCTAGAATTGATTTTGGAAGTATACTAATCAATAACGCTTTTAGTATAAAGAATAAAAATAAGTAGTGAAGTTTATCAATGATTTGTTTTGCTAGTGGTAGGATATCTTTTGTATCCGCCCGAATACCAACCACCGTACACAAGACGTAAAAACCCGCTATAGTGGCCCAAGTAGAAGTGTCGCGTTTTTGTATCAGCCTGTATATATCAGATTCCAGCAGGCCGGCATTTTTTCTCCATTTTGCCACTTTAAAAATAATATATTAAAATATAAATTTAACTTTAAATAATAAATTACTCCACATATAAAAAAAAATATCCGCGAAAGAAACACCACAACTGAAACCACTTTACTTAACTATATTCGTCTAGAAGGCGTGTCTATTGGATCACATCTAATTCCGAACAAATCATGTTCCTGCAATAGGGAAACCCATACAAAGAATCGTTCCTCTTGATAAGCGAACTAGATTCGCAGATAAAAAATGTTTGTCAATTTTTTTCAAGACCAATTGAGGAAGTGGGTCACTTAATGGCGAATTACCGGTTAAAAAGGGTTGATTTTGTTTTTTACGAAAATGACTTTGTGAATTACTTTAATTACTGTGTACATTTTCTAGTGTTTGTTTATTTATTTATTAATTTATACTTTAAATTCTATAAAGCTTATGTTGTCATTCATACAATGCCAGAAATGCATATCTATACTATTATATAAAGCTGAAGAGTTTGTTTGTTTGTTTGTTTGTTTGTTTGTTTGTTTGTTTGTTTGTTTGTTTGTTTGAACGCGCTAATCTCAGGAACTACCGGTCCAAACTGAAAAATTCTTTTTGCGTTGGATAGCCCTTTGTTCGTGGAGTGCTATAGGCTATATATCATCACGCTATACCCAATAGGAGCGGGGCAGTAATGGCTAATCTCAGGAACTACCGGTCCAAACTGAAAAATTCTTTTTGCGTTGGATAGCCCTTTATTCGTGGAGTGCTATAGGCTATATATCATCACGCTATACCCAATAGGAGCGGGGCAGTAATGGCTAATCTCAGGAACTACCGGTCCAAACTGAAAAATTCTTTTTGCGTTGGATAGCCCTTTGTTCGTGGAGAGCTATAGGCTATATATCATCACGCTATATTCAATAGGAGCGGAGCAGTAATGGCTAATCTCAGGAACTACCGATTCGAACTGAAAAAATATTTTTGTGTTGAATAGTCCTTTGTTTGTGGAGTGCTCAAAGTTATATATCATCACGCTATGACCAATAGGAGCGGAGCAGTAATGGCTAATCTCAGGAACTACCGGTTTCAACTGAAAAATTCGTTTTGAGTTGGATAGCCCTTTGTTCCTGGAGTGCTATAGGCTATATATCATCATGCTATAACCAATAGGAGCGGAGCAGTAATAAAACATGTTGCAAAAACGGGGAAAATTATGAGTTTTGAGAGCTTCCGTTGCCTGCGCTGCGTAAACGGTTAAAGTTATGCAACAATGATGTATGACGGGATTGTTTCACTTAAAAAGTTCTAAATAATATAACTAAGTCCCCCGCTGCATCTGTCTGCCTTAACGTGTTAAACTCAAAAACTACCTAACGTATTAAGATGAAATTTAGTATGGAGACAGTTTGAGACCCTGGGAAGAACATAGGCTCCCGGGAAACTACTATTTTTATAACGGAAAACTTTAGCCTGAAAAACTTTATAACGCGGGCGGAGCCGCGAGCAAAAGCTAGTTATAAATAATGTGGAGGCCTGATTGAGTCCATTCGTGTAGATGATTCGATTGCCATTTTCAGTTTTAATTTCATCTCTTGTTCAGGTGTCTTTAAATTTTGCTACACTTCATATTATTAAGTAATCGTTTTCTTTTTGTCTTTATCCCATTTCTATTTGGGGTTGACTTAATAACAACTTACAACTTGGATCCGGAATGAGTTTTGATTAATAGTTATTTATTGTAACAAGCCGCTTAGCTTGTCCATTCCCAGTCAGTAATTAATAAATACCCCAGAAATTAGAATATTAAATCGAGTACAAATTACAATTGCGCATTTCCACATGACTTTACTGACGTTCAAGACCTTTTAAAAGACAAAACTATCTTCTAGCTTGCAGAAATATTATAGCATAACAATTTTCCGAATCGACGCAATAGTTCTGGGGACTGCGTTCAAAAGAAAAAGAAATAAATTCAAACAAGGTTACAATTTGTTTCTTTTTCGTAGTACTAATATTAATATAAATTACATATTTATGAATTTCCCTATTTCACTTAAACACAGGATAGATACGCCTAATCTCTGAACTTTATATACCATTTCCGCATTATTATGCGAAGCGGTTGTCATAATTTAATAAAGTCTGTCGTGCTCGCGGTTTCAGCTCCGCGTTACGTGTGAAATGAATATTAAACGTAGAGTTTTATCAGGTACATGGCTGTGATGGTTTATTGTTTTTGACTGGGTTTTATTGTTTTCATTTTCTCATAAATAGATTTATTACTTTTTATTTTATTTGTAACAAAAACCAACTATATTTATGAATATTAAGTAGTAATTATTATACAAATAATCATTGTCCTTATATACATTGTAAAATAAACAAATGTACCAGAAGTACAATATAAGCTTCTAAACATTTTAAACTAAATACATTTTAAGCAAGTAACTGGTGAGCTAATTATAAACCAATGTAAAATTTTCTAACATTTTTTTCTATTATTTAACATAACTCAATCCAAACGCCTGTTTCTTATAAAATTAGAAATTATAACGTTTAATATATCTAAATTTGGCCTTCTCATAATATTTTCTATAAATACTGTTCTCGTTGACGAACATTTATTGATTATTTATTTGTTAGATTTATTGTCTTGAAGAGAAATTTATTCTCAAATCTGCCTTCCACGATATACAAGTTTGACGTGTAGTTCCTCTTTTTCTAATAATTGTTCTTGAAGTTTACTTTTAACGTTAAATTTTAATTGCGTTAAACAATAATATACCCTTTTAAAATAGCAATATTAAACTGTATCCAATATTTGCATTACGAAACCGCACAAAAACAATGACGCAAATTTAAAAATCGGTTCAGTTAAAGAAATATTTCTTACCAATCCTGATATTCTTTGTACTTATTAGTACCTATTAAACCGGGGATTTTTTGCATTTAGTACTGATTAGTACCTATTTCAAACATTTCTCCATTTCCAGGCCATAACAACCTTAGTTTCGATGTATTGGGTGAATTTAATCATCGCAAATACCACAACCCAATCGCGGTCAGGCTAATAAGTGCCAAAATTGCGCCGTAAACCAAAGCATACGTATCGTAATCTCATGACTGAGCTCACTGCTGCCGGGCACCGACATTGTAATTTGATTTTAGCCATATCACAGCCAGCAGCTAGCGTTCAGTATCTAAACTGTTGTAATACCTAATGCTGGTTATCGGGTGATGGATTTTAGAGTGTATTTCGTGGACATAGAATCGGTAATTTAGTGCTCGTCATTGTTTAGGTTTGTTTATTATCGGACCCTGCAGTCAACACAGGGAAACTTGCGAATGAGATATTGGACCCCCGGATTAGCGACTGCAGGGATCTCGAGGAAAGTTGGGTGGGGATTCCTCATAAGGAAGGGAAGTGTGGGAAAGGAAAGGAACCTTCTTAGCGAGGATGGAAGGGAGAAGGTTAGGGAATGTTCGCGAGCCCCCAAAGGCTTCAATGTGTAGTTACAACCATAAGGTATATACACTAGACTGTGTACCTAGGGCTGCCACAAACGTCCCCCTGTGCGTGGACGTGCATTCGGTGTTTAGACCAAGCAAACAAAAATTGCTTCGGAGGAGCTGTTATAGAAGGTTAATATGTCAGAACTGTTCTGCCCCGCAATTCAATATATGAAAATGTTTGTAAATCATATTTTGGTTATAGAGTTTTAGGAAATACTTTGGTTAATTGTTCATATTTACAATTAAGCAACACAAACTAAATTCAAAGTATCCCAAGTTGAACTAACTTTATAAGTAAACTATTGCAGTTTATATCAAATGCTACTGTTGATGGATTTCGAAGTTTATTCTGTAATGGACAGTTCGGCTTTTAGTTTGGACAAAGTTTGGTCAAGGATGCCTTGTTGTTGCATGCTTCTTGTTGTTTTAGAATGATATCAGATATACCTCTTTAAGCTAAAAGTGTCAGCACTATGGGTTTAGTAATCAAAGGGCAAGGTTTCCCGGGCAACATTTTAAAGAAAATGTTCTGCCGATTTCCTATCAAACATATTTTAATAATTCAGTACCAATGTTTTCTACTTTTTTATTTGATATAGGTAGTATTATGTACGCTTCATAGATCTACTATATCCAAGACCAGGACAACCTATTATTTTCTTTTAGTTTCAAATCTATACTTCCATACTAATATATAACGCTAAAGAGTTTGTTTGTTTGAACATGCAAAATTTCAAGAACTACTAATCCGATTTTTTTAGTAATAGGAAACTACGTTACTCTTGAATGCCAATTTTTAATCCTGGGAAAAGATAAAATGGAACTTTTATCTCGGAAAAAATACTTGTGGCTTGTCTCTCATTTGTGAGAGTCTGCCTGAGTAGATACCACCGCAATGTCTATTTCTGCCGCTAAGCAGCATTGTATAGTCCACTGTTGTGTTCCAGTTTGAAGGATATTATAGCCAGTGTAACTACAGGACATAATAAGACTTATAACCTCACGTCTCAGGATGGCGAGTGCAGTGGAACACCAAACAATACTTTGTAATTTAAGGTGTTGCAAGGTGTTTCTACTGTTTATGGGTGGTTGTATCGCTTACCATCAGGCGAACGACAAGCTCGTCTTATCATTCAAAGCAATAAAAAAAAGTAATAATAACTTTTTCACGCGGGTGGAGCCGCGCGCAAAAACTATATAAAATATACATATTTAGTTCTATCTATAGTCTACAATTTAAATGAGACATAAAACCAGTCTTATCTCTGTGTACTAAAATATAGAACGGCCTAAGTGTAGGCGTAGTTTAAACTATTGTCCAAACCATAACGAGACGCAAACCTGACATTATCACCACCTTTTGTACATATGTTGACATCATAAATATTTAAAATGATGTCACTCTTGAACGTGTAAAATAATCGCAAGTCTAAGTAATCGGTCAAACACATTGCATACGATGTGATACATCACCATAATAATAATTAACATTGTTGAATTTATTTTAATAGTCTTTAATATAGACGAATGGTGTTTAGACTTGTATCATGGTCTAGATTAGAACATGAATTCCGCTTATGTGTCCTTATTTAGCTAATCTGTAAAAAATGATCAAATATCTAATCCAAATATTTCTGTCTATTTCAGGCTATCAACCACACAAACATGGCTCTTTGGAAAATTGTCACCTTACTGTGCGCAGCGACGCTCTACGCGGAAGCTAAATGGAATCACCATCAAAAGCGAGAAATCAAGCCGAGTATCTGCGACCCTGGCTACAATAAAACAAACAAAGTTCAATGCTACTGCGTCAAAGATATTCGGGACCCAGCTGTAGTGAGGAGCGCTGATTGCTACCTAACGACAGAGGGCGTGGGGGAAGACGATATGATTTGGAATGAATTTAAGATTCTAAAATCAGCTCATAAACTTACACTCTCTAATTCTAGAGGGATCACTTTAAAATATATCCCAAAGAAAATATTTAACGAGACTATAGAATTACAGAAAGTCGATATCAAATATGGCCTAATAGAAAAAGTAGTGGCGTTTGCATTTGCTAATTTGAGTACGCTAGAAGACATCACGCTCAGAGACAATCAAATATCTGTCTTAGAACAAAATGCATTTGCTCACCACAGAGATTTAACTATCATAAGTTTAGACACAAACAAGATAATCGAAATAAACAGAGATGTGTTCGTAGATTTGCCATCTTTAGAGAAACTTTACTTAACAAGCAACAAAATAACGACTATACACGACAAAGCATTCCTTCATTTGTCAAATTTGCGAGAATTGGAAATCGATAGGAACGGACTGTTCAGTTTGAATAGCGAAACATTCTCGGGCCTGAAGAAATTACAAAAACTCGATCTGAGCAGTAACAGTCTGGAAGTGATCGGGGATAACACATTCCTGCCGCTCGTCAATTTACTATCTCTAAATTTAGGAGGAAATAAAATCCAGATGCTTGATGATAGAGCTTTTAATGGGTTAGTCAAACTTCAGTCGATGTCGTTGGCCCATAATAAATTGGCTGATATTGATAATGTTAAAGTATTTGAAGGATTGGAAGGCCTGGTGTCTTTGAGTTTAAGGGCGAATCAGCTTAAACAACTAAAACCTGAGGTCATGGCCCCCATTCTGACCAACTTACAAGGAAACATGAGCAGTTTAGATGTTGAGGGTGAGTATTTTAGTTAATATTTTAAAATAGTATTGGATAACTAGTAAATTGCGCGACTCTTATGTTTATATATCATCAGGAGCTATCACTCCGGAAAGGAAGTATCGATGAGATTATTTATATTATTACATTGCATTTGTGTTTAGTTGATAACCACGAGCCTTGACATGCAGTTAAAGATAGCCTCAAATGAGTCCTAAACTAGCAAAACAGTAGATTCTGTTAGAGATTTATTCGCAATCACGTTGAAACTTCTGAGCAAATTTTGATACTCTATTATTAATAAAAATTATTGTTACTAAAAAATTCACCCTAACATTTTATGGTAGTGTAAATAATGTAAATAAAGTGAATGCTAGCCTAGTCGTTGGCGTTCTTTATATTATATTCTAGCTTAAAAAATATATCTTTTCGAATATCAAGTATCACTTTAAAACTTTTTTTTTGTTAAGCATTTAAAGTATGTACATTATTTTGTACATTTGCGAAATATTACGTTATGACTATTATTAAAATACAAATTTGTCACATTTCAGACAACAACTTCCCATGCAGTTGCAGTTTGGACTGGTTTATAATATCTCTGCTGAACAAGACGCAAAACAACCATCTCAAGATCGCCATCGAGAACCTCAAATGTCTACCAGACGCGAGCTTGAGGGAAGCTTGGGCGAAAACAGATGAAACTGACAAGAATACAGGACAAGTGTTCGAAGATGAAGAGTCCCAACTCCAAAACGCTGATTACGAATACTACGACGACACACAATTAAACGGAAGATTATTCTACATCGACGTTAGGGATTTACTGAACTGCACTAACTCGTCGAAACGGCATACTCCAGTAACTGCTGCAACTTCAAAAACCCCTGTCCCTTCTACCAAAGTAACCAAAGCTACTTCTAGTCCAACTACAGTTAAACCGAAAATAGAAACTACCGAAATTACTAAAGAAATAAATAATGTTAATAACATTGTAAAAGCTAATCCAAAAGCTGCAAAAGGAGATTTCACAACAACGAAATTAGCCACTGTCTCTTCTAATCCTATTGATAACAATTTGTACGATCAGGATATGGCGTCTGATGATCCTAAACCAGATAAAATCAAGGCTCACAGAAGTGTTCAAGACATAAACGATGTACCCAATGCTAGACCAAATAGTGCAATAAATAATGTAGGCTGTGTAACGCTTGTATTATTATGTTCTAGATTAAGTTTCTATTGAATTACTAATATGTTTAGAATCTTAGGTATTATAAGCTCCACTCTCACAGTCATTAAATTAAATAAATAGATTTAAGAATACGATGTTTTTTATTCAACGATAATCATAAAATGTTTTAAACACTAGCAGACAAAGTAAACAATGTAACCTTAATCGGCCCATATGTTTGAGCGCTACGGTAGCGAGGTCATACACATATTCATACATATATTTTATTACACACAAACAGACAAATGGGTAAAAATTAAAAAACGTGTTCGCGTTAAAAGGCCAGATGTTATTACTAGTATGAATGAATTTAGTATGAATGAAAATATTTTATATATTTTAATAGTGTGCGATAATAATGTAGTAGAATAACCATAGTTAAAAATAAAGTCAAGTATAAACTTATTCCGATACATTTACCACATTCATTATTCTCATAATTATTACTTTTATTAGCGATATACAGACTTTCTCACCCTCACACATAAAACTATAACTCCTGTAAGCCAGGATCAGCAGTGGCACGCATTTTATGACACCGAGCGGTGAAGCTCGGCGAGTCTCCAGCAGCATTAATTTGTCTTCATCCTTCTTTTCCTTTCATCCTTTTCTTCTACACAAAATTTATCATATAGAAAGATAGGGAGGAATTTGCTAAAATCAAATATAGAATTTAACCAGAAATAAAGATAATATACGAACAGCCGTCTCTCTGATATACAGATATCAGAGAGACGGCTGTGCATAGTAACAGTACTATGCACATCAACTCCGGGATAAATCGCGTTAGAAAAACGCACAAAAAGTGTTAATTGAAAAGCCCAAGCCTAAGACCTCCCTATCTGTAATACATATATGCTGCTAATAGATCAAGAAGGCTATCTACTTTCTACTAATAATATTGTAAAAATGTAAATCTGAATTACTTTATTGAGTAATTCAGATTTACATTTTATCTTTAGAATGTAATTCGAAAACGTAGAATAGGTCCTGGATACACATGTGGGCAATGAGAAAAATACAAAAGAGATGTAACATATTTAAATAAAAATAATTGTTGGCAGCATAATTAGTAGCTCCAAAGTACCGAGTTGGTTCTACTACCGAAAAACAAATGCCTTTGTCAGCTAAAAATGCTTCAGATCCCAGCATTGAATAAGGCTTGCAGACCAAAAATTAATCTAACTTAGTTTACTGTAGCTCGCATAGCTGAGATACTTTTCCATACTTGTGTACCGACTACGAACTATGTAATTAGTAATGTTCTATGTGTAATTTTCTCAGCTATGCGAGCCAACCCTTAACATAGCTTAGTTTACGCTCTCTTACACATGGAGACATGCCTTAAGACGCCATCTACTTTTATTACAAAATAACATTCCATATTAAACTTCACAAAAATATGTACAGATGGCAGTGGAAACTTGTTTACAAGCAATCAAAAGATGTCGGTGTATGTTTTGTCAGCGCATGTAGAGCCATCTGTCATAGCGTTTATGAATCAGATACTAGAGGAGTTGTAAGGTAACATCGTCGTTCTAGCTTTCAGGTAGAGATAGACGACAAATAAACCGGTTTTTATACAGCATGTCGCATAATAGAAATCTAGTAGTTTGTTTTTTTTTTATAACAAGATCTATAAAAATCATAGTATTTACATGTGTTAAAACATAGAATATGGATGTTAAGATAATATTTTCGTATACTTAGATGCCGCAATTCAGTGTGGTCTTTTACAATTTTACGATTCTTTCATATTATGTTATGTACAAGTATGACATGCCTTTTACAATTATATTATGGAAATAGCTAATAAGACCGGTTCCTAGACAAGAATAATTTAAAGCAGCTGAAACAACATAATATGTATTTACGTAAAAACTAAAATGTTCAAAAGCATTTATACACCAAAAAAGATGTTCATCATATTATGCTGGCATATTTTAATAATTAAAATACAGCACTTATGTAAATAAAAATATTATGGACAAGCTTGTAAGATCTATCTAAACACGGAATTATATATATTTTCCCCGTTCACGATACGAATGAAAACAAACATTTTGACAGCCATTCCTAATTTACCGGTCCATAGTAAGATACCTATTAATCAAACTTTAAGCTAGCGATACTCACCATTATAGTAATTAAATTTAATCCGTTAATTTTGTACCAAATTATACTGATTAAAAGAACTCAATTAGAAGTTAATTTGGACTTTTTGTAAGTAATTAATTTATCTCGGTAAAGCGGTCCCTTCATTCAATTAACTTAGCGACTCTATAAAACACTCGGAGAATATTAAAAAACAGATTTAAATGGAAATTGTGGCGGAGACACGTAAAAATAATCTAGACTCGTCTTCTTTAACGTTTTAAATGTTATAAAAATGATTCCTTAATTATGTACCTTTACTAAAATAAACAACATAAGCTGCTTTGAATTTTAAGTATCCGCTTTAGGAATTTAAATAGAATTTATGTCCTGACTTCTTATTAACAACTCATAATCGATATCTGATTCTTTTAATCGTAAATCCTAAAGTAGTTGAAACGATGTCATTGGAAAGTATAGTATTTTCTTGTGAATATATTTGTACTTAATTCCTAAAAAAACAAATCTTATCATTGGCGAGATAAGTTCTAGCTCTAAACGGTTTATTGATTCTCACGGTCTTTGAAGGCACCAAAGGACCTTAGCAGTCGATCTGATATTTAAATCTACCTAGATCATCCACGCCAACTCATTCACTCCATAATATCTAAATTGTAAGTCGGTAGCATCTTTCAAATGTAACATCAAAATGATTTTTGTTTTTAAAAACCCTTACAAAAATGTGTACAAACCATTTGGCCTGTTTGTGCTCGTAATCCAGGGATTTGCGTGCATGCCTTATTACGACACATTTCACTGACGTTAATGTATGAGGGTTAGGTTCTGTTTGGTTTAGGGTTAAATCTGGAACTCTGGGTTTAATCTAGGGTAGACCTTCATATGCGAATGCGGTAGACAGGAGATATACTTAGAATTTGGAATAACAATTGACTCGCCTCAAGATGTTACGTAATTAGTTGGAAAAGTAAATTAAACTTACATCCTTTTTAATTCTATAGCACCGTTTTGTAAATTGGGAGTTACTTTTGAATTTAGCAATGATAATCAGAAGTCAAATGGGTTGAACAAATAAATTGTAAAAATTGCAAAAACTGATAATAATCTTGATTGTTGTTGAAATACGACAGAGATACACGAAACTAAAAAGCATTGGCATGAAGGTTCACATAGGGTAGTTTTGAACGATATTCTTTGCGAAATTGAAGGCAATGCTTGGCCCTTCAATAGAAACATGAGATAACAATGTAAGTAGTCCAAGCAAGGTAACCTCATAACCTCACCGTAAATGCACATTCTAATGTCTCTGCATATCCTTCATGATAAATAGTCGCATTAGGAAATCCCTTCGGCCGGCGCGAAGATAGATGGGTTCGTGGTTATTTCCGTTTCGCACAGGCTTAAAACAACAGAACTTCACGTTTTGGGCTAATTACCGCACCCAGAGGGACCTTTTGAGGTTTTGGACGCGGCTGACAGTGCGTGGAATCTGGCTTAAGCTCCATCCCTAGCTTGTATAGTGGAAGATGTAATTAGTCATGGAAATTTAAATTTTATGTCATCGTAAAAAGAGTTACTTTTACTTCGTTGTTCTATATCAGGGGTGGGCAACTTGGTAAGACCCAAGATCTACTTTTCACTGATCATACTCTGTGCGATCTACCAAGCTACATACATCTTGAAATCTTAAATGAAACAACATAGTTCAGCACACAATTTATTATTATTTTGATTATAAAATAATACAAATCGATGCGTGCAGCAGTTAGTGATTAGGTATGTTGCGCGGTCTGTTCTACGTATTTATATTTTTGCTTTGCCACGATCGACTGAACTTGTTGTGGCGATCGACCAGTCGATCGCGATCTAGCGGTTGGCCACCCCTGTTCTATATCTTCAAACGAGATTATAAAGAGAGGACTCGAAAAATGGAAAACTATAACCCATTTCTTATAAAAATCCAAAGCACTTAAACGTTGTTTACTCAACGCAGCAGCAATAGCACGCAAAGCCTACATCGCTGGCGGGAAATTGAAAACCATCGAATAACATTAGGGATTTGGGGGTAGGTCGTAAAATATAGGCAGCGCGTAGCCAAACGACGCACTAAATAAAATATTTTGGCGTGAAACGGATATAATACGAGGAGATTTATTTATTTTATTTAACGTCGGGTTATTTGTTGGCCACTTGAAGCCTTCCGAGTATCGATGGATCATGGAATATCTTATTAATTTTTCTGAGTGGATGGCTTCCATGTTTTGGGTTCGTGTGATTGGGGAAAAATTGCGTACTGAATTTTTATTCTGGTCTGAGCTCTTTCTAAAATACTTTAGTAATTTATGGTAAATTTTGATTTAAATAACTGGTGAAACAATTTTTAAAACAACTAAATGAAATCGTTAAGGCGCTCGCCTAGTGATCATCGTCAAAACTACAAATAATATAAACACCAAGAAACACATTTGCATTGGTAAATCCAGTCACAAGAATTTTTTGCCCTACCCGGGATTCGAACTAAGGACCTCAGCGCCGTAGTTACACTCGTACCGCGTACTTATAAATACTACGCCATCAATACAGCCAAATTACAGGTTAGATTAGAGTCAAAAGTTAGAGAAATAGAGACAAAATTAGTATCGTTTTGACCCGCGTCAGCGCTAGAACAAAATAGAAAGCGATTCCATAATATAGCAATCGAGTTATAAAGCCAAAACAATACCCAATCCATAAATTATTATATTTAAAGCATACAAATAGCATTGTAGACAATCGTATGGAATTACACAGGCTTCTTGGCGGACGACGGATAATATCGTCGAGTGATCGGCACCGAGCTACGCACAAAGGCCGACGCATTACAACGGCTTAGATTGCCCTTCACGTTCAGAATGAGCTACCGGGAGATATTTTTATAAAAAAGAAATGGCTGAAAATGTAGACTGCATAATACATTACGAAGATATTGGGAAGAGTCATTGTTGTTTAAAAATATGTTTTGTTTCTTTCATGGTTTCTTAGCAAGACTGTGCCTATTTATCATTAATAGTGATTGCTTTTCATAGACATTGGCAATCTACCAAAAATGTTGTGAGAAGAAAACTCTTTTTATACTTCATTTAAAGAAGGAAAGATACAGCTGTTTCGTCCTCTCCTGCTATGAGCTACTCTAGATTTAATACCATGTATTTAATCTAGTAAATATATCAGGTGCCCCAAACACCACTGATTTACCATTAACACCGACTGAACTTATCTTCCCTTTATAAAGGATCACGAAAACGCTTTATAAATTGAAAATATTCATAATCATTTTATTTTAAAGGAAATGAACACCAAAAACTTCTAAGAACACGAAGATCCAGTTTATTCCAAAGGATTAAAGTTATTAAAGGCGTTGTACCGTAAATTTAGAGATCGGATGGAAATTGCTATAGAGGAGAGGAAATTAATACGCGACACGCGTAAACATCAAAAAGCTTGTAATACGACTGTCAGTAACATATCGGCTACCAGCGCGAACACGAAACCGGTTATTGTTTCAAAGCTTTTATTTTTACATGCGTTTTTCGGAGTAATGTTGTTTTTAGTATGAGGTTAATTTTGTAATATCGTCAGTACTGGAACCACGTTTTTGGGTCATTTAAATATTATTTTTAACCAATTTCCAAAAATTTCAGAAACATCCTGTTCGTGAGTTTGTATTATGTATTTACATTGATTACTCTGAGTTTTTATAGTATTATAGTATTTCTTGTAAACAAGTTGATAGCGTCTAAGTAACGCCTAAACTACAGCGTAGAAGGACTGACTAAGAACAAGGCCATAACACCGACTCGCAGAACTAACTCATAATCGTCAGTTCTGTTGCTAGCACTTTACATTTAAGGCATTTTTTTCGTGTGTAAGGTGCATTCACATTGTAGATAAAGTATACGTTCATAGAAATTTCTTTTATTTTTTATCCTTTTACTTTTTGCAACAATGCGTCTGAAGTATTCCATTTGTTAAAAATCTCTTTCATTTTTGTCTGTCGGAATGTATGTTAATTTTTAAATTGTACTTTCGCAAATGCGCTGCAGTGTTTGAAGCGCACATCAAGGTACATTAATACGAGTGTAAATAAGTGATTTTTATTCTGAAAGTTCGTTTCCAGTGTAATATCAATTTTCATCTTTCATCTCACTGACCGTACGGTACGCTTCAAAAATATCTTCAGAATGTATTATTTTCAGTCATATTATTGTGATAAAATTCATCTTAAATATAAATAGAGTCTATTTCGCCAAGACGAAATTTCGTTAAGTTAATGTAGGACAAGTACATTAATTGGGGTTGGACGTGTTTAGAAAAAAAAACTCTGTGCAAAGAACTATACATCTTAGTAATGAGCGCTAACATTTTTTCTTAGTATAATCGCATTAGCCATGTCATTTTTATATGTAAGATATATAATATGCAGACATCTGACCTATTATACCCTCGCTTGATATTCAAACGTCTAATAATTCATAAAAACCAAACGCTAAAGCTCACTTAACGTATTCACAATCACCTTGGGAAATATCGAAAATGGCTTTAAATTACAATCGATTTAATCTCGTAACTCGAATTTATCTCTCAATATCTCGAGTTCTCGTATTAAATAATGCAGTATACCAATAAGAACGTTCTTTGGTACTGTAAGCCGGCCCGAATCCGAACAATAACTGAGATTTATGAATCATTCCACTTTTGTTGCTCACTGTACCTTCGTCTCGTGGGACACAGCCGACCTCGCGCGGTACAATCACTTACACAAGTGGATTCTATCCATTTACGCTCCAGAGAATTATGTATGGATTATTAAGTCTACCTATAACCCGTCTCAAGGTTTCGGACTTCGCCGAGCTGGGAGTAATTTAGCAACAAACCACTAATAATAAATTGAATAAGTATATAAATTACTGTTTGTTTTATCTTTGTCTTGGGAATTAGAGAACCAATGTTTAAGGATAGGTCTTCTTGTATCTTTATTAATTAAGTGATCGATGATACTAGTGATCGCTCTGGATTTACTATTCATAATGATAGCAGCACTAATCAAAACTTTAGTCCTTATGACATAAAGCATGTCATGAAACTGCATTGCAAATTGCAATTTTAGCCTCTATGTTCTTCAGAATAAACGATAAAACAATTCATGACAAGCAGAATGAACTACACAACCTATACAGATGATTTTATATGGTAAAACAAACCTATTAAATATCTCAGTCAAAATAACAGACCAATTGATAACATTAAGATGTTTCACTAGTTGTCCATTTCAATGTCAAATGCACATTATTTTCTTCTTTAAAGTGTAATTTGTATCTCTAAGGAGTAGTGTTGCCCAAATTCAGTCTTGGTCTTGTTCTTGCGTTTTTGCAAGACCAAGACCAAGAACAAGACCGCGTATTTTTAGCAAGACCAAGACCAAGACTGACCGTGCAAGACTTGAGCAAGAACAAGACATAGCCTGCAAGACTCTTGCATCTTGCAGCTAGGACTTAGCGCTATTTCACTGAGTAGTTAGGTGTAACAGTTCGGTGTATAGGTAGGTACGCTTAGGAATTCTATGAGACGCAAAAACTGTATCAAAGAATATGAAAAACTGGACCTATGCGCATTACGACTAATACCATAAACATAGCGAATAAAAAAATATCCGAGATGGAGGAGTACCTGAGAAAACCAAGAACTGCCAGCTCGGAAGACATTTTAGATTGGTGGAGGACGCATGAGACAGAGTATCCGATTTTATCGAAAATGGCCCGTGATTTTCTCTCAATACCTGCAACTTCAGTACCTGCTGAGAGGTTATTTTCTAAAGCATCATTAGTAATTAGAAAACATAGAAATAGGTTAAGTGATGAGTCAGCCAGATGGTTACTTTGTATTAATTCTTGGTCAAAAATTGATATAAAGTATCATAACCTAATGATAAAGCTGTTGATTAGTGTTGTATTTTATTTTTTATTCAAATAAATGATAAATCGTAAAACTCTTTTATTAAATTTCTTATAAGTTGAAGGTTCAATCTCTTTCTAGACAGATAAGTATTGTTCTTTAAAATACAGTCAAGTTATTGTAATTAATTTGTTTTTTTTACATGTTTTAGCAAATGTAAGCTTATAAATCATAAATGTTTATTAAGAAACAGTTACTTCCATGGAAAACGACATATAGGTCAGTTGATTTTTCGAATTTCTTATCAAATCTTCAGTTATTTATTAATCTGCTTGATCTTTACTATGGCTATGTTAATTCAAGCTCACAATGTTCCAATTCTAATACGTTTTTCTAAGATTTAAAGTAAACTTTAATAAATAGTAATAGACTAATAGGTAATTGCAAGACTTGCAAGACTCTTGCTGCAAGACCAAGACCAAGACCAAGACTGGGAGCGCAAGACCAAGACCAAGATCAGGTGTATTGGCGCAAGACCAAGACCAAGACTGGCTAAGTCTCGTCTTGTTCTTGCATTTGGGCAACACTACTAAGGAGTCGTATCGCCCTTGTCCTTTATCAGGTCATCTGTCTAACATTCAAATATAAGCAGCTTTAATTCACCCACTATAAAAGTTTGTAAGAATAAAATACAATTTATTAGGGATGTCAAATGCACTAAATATGATAGAATCTATTGGGTACGTATTTCATGTAGTTATTATTACATATTTTACTGTAGTTATATGTTGTTTAATTACCTAGTGTAATTTATCCGTTCTAATTGAAATAAATAAATGGCGTATGCATCAGTAAAGCGTCCATACAATCAGATTCCTAACGGCTTCCCTTTTAGGTTTATTTACGTTTGTCTAGTTTTTGTTTGTTATTGGCCGCGATTTGTCAACTATTTTTTGCCTTAGCTTATCTTTTATAAATAATATTCGTTCGCTACTGGTAAGAAGTATAGCTGTAGATAGATTAAAATTTAATAATTTTGGCACATCGACAGTTCTTATAATTTATTGAGACGAGAAAATATCCCGCTGGAGAGTCAGCGTTACGAGTGCACAAATAGTAATATAATAATTCTATATATAATTTCGGTAAGCATAGCGTAGGACGATCTCCGACCTGCTGGTCCGAAGACATTCGTAGGATCGCCGGTGGACGCTGGATGAGGAGAGCGGAGGACCGAGCAACGTGGTGCGCTCTAGGGGAGGCCTATGTTCATCAGTGGACAGTTGTAGGCTGATGAGGTGAGATATAGAATTTTGGTTTACAAAATATTGCAACACGATACTGTGATCTATCATTGTCTTCGTACAATCTGCGTCCGAGATGCTGTTTTCATAAAGATAGCCGCTGTTCACATCATTAGATAAACCGTTACTAAAATTAATAAATAAAATTACATTACTTTTTTCGTATAAACGATAACTATGCAAACCATGTTGATCTATTACTATATTACTAACTAACTTCGCGTGTGACAACCCTAATTTAAACTGCACTACTTAAAATCTATTACAATTGTCGCACTGGGAACGTAACATTATCTTTTAAGACACTTATATGATTCAGCTTATTTTAAAACGACTGGACTTTTGTTTGAGCCTTTAAAATTAACTAAATAAACATTTATGTTTAATATAAAACTTTTAATGCCACGGCTTGGGAGCTCAGCGTTGTTTTGTCGCATATAATTTTACATAGAACTTTATTTTACGCACACACACATCACGTAATTATTCCCGAAGGGGTATGTAGAGGCGCAACCAGGGCATCCACTTTTCGCTAAGTGTGTTCCGTCCCATGATGTGATAGGGGGCGAGATCATCGCCATATCAGGCACAAATTCCAGACTCCGGGCTGATAATGAGCAGAAAAACCCATAAATCACTTTGCCCGACTCGGGATTCGAACCCAGGACCTCAGAGCGCTGCCGTACCGCACATGCAGTACAACTACTCCACCGAGGCAGTTAAAACTTTATTTTTATGGTTTTAATGTTATTTTATGATCCTAGGAGTGGTTTTTCACCAGAAATTTTATGAGTCTATTTGGTTTTGAAGTATTATTGACATGTTTCGGGTTAGAAAAATTGAATTAATAATACGGTAAATTTAATTGCTGGGACTAGAGGCTACTATAATAAGATTGACTTCATATGTGTTTAGATTATATAGGAATAAGTACACATTATTTTACTTTAAATAATTTATCAAATCTGCTCTAAACAACAATAAAAAAACAATTGTATTTTTTTTCTCTTAACTCTTTATCATGAACTTTACAATTAGTTTACTTTACTTAACTTTACTTTAGTTTAGTCTTTACATTAAACTGATTGAAAAGCGCAACACCAGAGTTTCTTACCCGTTCTTCTCTGGTGAAAACTGCTTTCTGAACTGGTGGAAGAGTTAATATTGACGGAATATAAATAATGAACATTTTACAGATTCAAATAAATCACTTCATTTCAAATATTCATGTTTACGACATAATTTCATGTAGATTTGGCATTATCGGCTATTTAGTAAAATTTACTAGTATTTTAGTAGGATTACTAGTTTGTGTAGTAATTATTTTGTAAGAACACTCAAATTTTGCATTCAGTTATAGTTCTTATTATCTTCCTGGTAGTTATAGTTAGTTTCGCTGATGGTAGGATATATTTTAAATCTGCCCGGATAGCAACCACTGTACAGGCGTTAAAAAAGTAAGGTGTTAAAACCCGCCATAGTTTTCCACGTAAATGTGTCGCGTTCCGGTATCAGCCTGTGTATGTCTAGTACCAATAGGCCGGCATAATTGTATCGACTGTCGAGGGGTAATCATCTCTCGCCAGTCGATATTCTATCGGACTCCACTCCAGTTACCATCAGGAGCAATGGGATCACTTTGCTGTGCTCGTGTTAAAAAATAATTCTTCAACTAAGTGTCCTAATATATGATATTTTACATAAACGGCTGAAATATATAAAAGATCTTTCTACTTTTCAACCAGTCTTATGTATAAACCAGTCTAAATAAGTAATATGTAAGGAAATTTTAGAAACATGATTTTTTGTTATACATAATTTTGCATGCAGTCTTCACTTATAACTACAATGGCACTTAGCTTATCAATAATATTATAATTTTACTTTTGTTACATATGTATTGGTGTAAATTGTGTTGGTGATCAATAAAAAAAAAAAATCTTATTAGTCCACCTGGATAGGTACCACCGCAATTATCTATTTCTGCCACCAAGTATCAATGTGTAGTCACTGTTGTGTTTCCGTTTAGGACATTATAGCCAGTGTAACTACTGGACATAATAAGACTTAACATCTCATGTCTCAGGATGGCGAGCGCAGTGGAATACCAAACAATACTTTGTAATTCAAGGTGTTGGATGGTGTTTCTACTGTTTTTGGGCGGTAATATGTTTTACCATCAGGCGAATGGCATGCTCGTCTCGTCATTCAAAGCAAAAAAAAAGATGGGTACCTGGTAAGTGGAATCGTTTATTAAAATTCGATCGTACATTTCATTGGTCGGCCTGAACAAAAAAACTTACATTCAAACATGTATCACGTTGCATAGCCGCGCAATAAATAATACCAATAAACCAACGCGTGGCTTTGTAAGACATTTACTTGAGTTTATTTATCTTTAAGTACGAATTTACAGACTTCATATTTTAGCTAAAGCCGGGCTTACTTTTATCGGCTTTTTACATCGTGGAGATGTTAAAGCCGACACAATGGAGCCAAGTTGATACTTCGTTGTACAAAGAATTACTTCAAAGTATTTCTCGCGAATTTTTATTTCAACAAGATATTGTTCACGTTTTATTATGCAGCTGCCGGGTTCTGTGAATTATTCTAAACTTTTTTTCTTTTTTTTTTTTTTTTGGGTTAGTGAGTTACTCGTTCATCCCATCGGATGCTCACCCGGTGTTTTTGTAAAGTTGGTTCCTTGAGTCACTTAGTGTTTGCTTTCATTGTAAACGTTTGTCAGCGAGTGTCCATTCTAAAAATATTTTTTAATTATTTACTATTATAATAATACTGTATAATAACATATGAAAATTAGTTATATCATATTTCCTAAATGATTTGTATGGATACATACCTAAGCCGTTAAGGTACGACTTCAGGTATCTATAGATTCTCCATAATAAATATTGTTTTTTAAATTCATAAAAGATATTAAGGTTATAGCTTAAGGTCCATTTTTCATACATTTTGTTTCACCTTTAATCTGGGTAACTAAACAAGTATTGACAAGTAAAGAATTTAAATTCACGTCTAGTTAGTGATTAGTTCTCGCAGTTGAAAGAAAAACGTAAAAATAATTAATATGCATGGATATTTCGGCCTTTAAAATTTCGTCGTTAAATTATAACCTTAAGATATAACCTTAAGCTATAACCTTAAGATGCTTCTTAATCTGAAACATTCTATAGCTATATACGATTATGAGATTTTTTGTGTCCTAAAATCGAACTGCCTCGGTAGCGTAGTTGTACTGCATGCGTGTTACGGCAGCGCTACGAGGTCCTGGGTTCGAGTCCCGAGTCGGGCAAAGTGATATTTGGGATTTCTGCTCAGTATCAGCCCGGAGTCTGGAATTTGTGCCCGATATGGCGATAGGCTCGCCTCCTATCACATCATGGGACGAAACACATTTAGCGAAAAGTGGGTGCCCTGGTTGCGCCTCTGCAACCTCTTCATGGATAAATGCGTGATGTGCGAGTAAAATCAAAATCCGACAAGCATTCAAACTCCTAACCCAGTTCAGAACCGAATCGCACAGATTTAAAAAGAAAAACACATTCCCCGGCGAACAGAAAAAAGATAATCTAAACTATTTCACACGAACCCTTCTGTTAAAGAAAATGACAATTCACATTCATTCAACCGTTCCCAAGCGAGTGGAAAAAAATGAATAGCGTTTATGACGTCATTAAGTGCCTTTTATTGCTTGCTTAAAGATGTTACCGAATATAATGAGGTTTTTAGAGGAAATTGTCTATCCACTTTGATTTTATTTACGTCGGGATAGCCTACCCTGGGGCGGTCTCGTGGCCCAGTGTGGGAAAGGTCGCGTATCGCTATCTCTATTGTTTAAACTAGTTTATTTCTCATTAGCTTTTGTCTTGTATCTTGCAATTGTAAAACGAAATAGATTTCATTCCCATGTGGGACATTTTATCCGATAGTCTAGTGTTCTGTTCTATTGTTTCATTCTAGATTTTATCTTGGGTTACAAGGTCAGTGTTAAGTGTTAGGTCTTTCGTTTTTGTGGGTCTGTCTATAGGTACCACAGGCCTGCTTATATCTATAGCAGCGTGTAAGCCCTCTGACTTCGAATGGGTTTCTTTATTAATTATCGCTCGCTTTAATGGTGAAGGAAACTTAACTTATAAACCATTGTATACCTAAGAATACTCCATAAACATTTCGAGGGTATGTGAAGTCTGCCGTCTTGCACGAGGCCAGTGTGGGATTAATCATTATCTATTTCTGCCGCCAAGCAGCAGTATGTAGTCACTGTTGTGTTCCGGTTTGAAGAACATTGTAGCCAGTGTAACTACTGGACATAAGAAGACTTAACATCTTATGTCTTAGGATGGCGACATGCTGTGGAATACCAAATAATAATTTGTAATTCAAGGTGGATAGTGTTTCTACTGTTTATGGGTGGTCGTATTGTTTACCACCAGGTGAACGGCAAGCTCGTCTAGACATTTAAAACAATACGAAATATTAAATACAAAATCATATACAAATCCGTTCAGCGATTTCAACGTTAATTAATATAACAAGCTTCCAAACTGCCAGATGACTTTATAATATTATTATAAAAATTTGAGTATAATATATTAGTACGATTATTATTATATCAGCATATTTATCGCGACGGTTCAAAGATTTATTATACATAGGAAAGTGACCTCACTGTACTGATGGTAAGCGGAATGTGATCCAGATAAATTGTCAACCGACGAGAAATAACTGTCCGTCGCCAGTCGTCAGAATTATGCCGGCATGTTTGGTTCTTTTCACTCAACTTTGGATTCATGTCTATATTTTGAACGGTGGACATTTCGGGCACTATTCTTTGAACGAAGCTTTACCCATTGTTTAGAACAAAATTTAAATATACACAGTGACCTCGTTTATACAAATGCCGCGACTTACATTTTGGGTGAAATATGGTTCAATTTGTTGGCCGTCTGTACACCTCTTTGGTCACAGAAACAATAATTTTAAAAGTAACAAAAAGATAAAAATGAATTTAAGATGTAAAATGTAAGTACAAAGAAAATACAGTAGAAACTGATTATAACGACTTTGGTTATAACGTCGCATCGTTATAACGACTATCTGATATAACATCCGTTTGGTGGTACCTTTAATGTCGCTATAACCGAATTTCACTGTACGTGTAGTATTAATAATAAAAATGCCTGAAATATACTTCCATCAAACCTTACTTCAACTTTTGTGGGTTCTTGGTGAAGACTCGGTTTCGGATATCTCACATTTGATTACATTTGTAATAGACTAAGAAATAATGAAATGATTTGTTTGACCCCATAAAATGTTATACATTATTCAGATTCCGTCAGTATTAACTCTACCAATAGTTCGGAAACCAGTTCTCACCAGAGAAGAACGGGTAAGAAACTCCGGTGTTGCTCTTTTCAAAATCAATTTAAAGTATAGATTACAGTACATGATAAAGAGAAGAAAAAAATACAATTGTTTTTTTTTTTATTGTTGTTTAGAGCAGTTCATTTATATATTCGCAAAATAAGAAATAATTTTAAATTTCCATACCAGTGCACAACCCTCTGAGGAATCATGAAATATTTTGTTATGCTTATAATTATTAATGTAACTGATTTCCCATTGCAACGCAAAGCCTCTTATCACCTCGTAATTACTGCTATAGAAACAATCCACGTTGGATTGTTAGATCGCCTGTTATAAAAAGTGTATAACAAAAATTTCTATCCAGATTGAATTTCCCGGAACCTCGCTGGCTTCTAGCTAACCGACGCCTTAAATTGAAATCGGCTGTATATACGTACATAGTATACAAGGACCGTACAATTTGCAAGTCGGAACAGTGCGGGCGTAGCTTTGAATATTTTGCGATTGGTGATTTGACTTTAAAATACGATGCAGCCGCTTATCAAGTGGCTGTGCTGAACCGACCTAATATTTTGCTTGTTTGTTCAAGTGCCGGCTAACAGCCTATCTGCACTATTTAATTAAAGTCGAGGGTTTTTGTCCGAGCTTGCGGTGAATTTTGACTCGGTGGGCATGTATGATTTGCACAGTTATACATTTACAATTCGTTATATTTTTCATAAAGTTTTTATTCGCTTCGTACTTCTTTTAGCGTTTTGGTTGTGAGTTATGTCAAAGTTATTGATTTCTTGCAGTTTTAAGTGGTTCTTGGTAGAAAGAAGATCATTTTATTCTCAGTTTTGTATAGTTATAGTATTAATATTAACATAAATTAAGCCGCACCTGTCTTAATCTTGTGATCAATATTAACAAGATTAGCAACGAACAAAATAAACAAAATTTTGATAACGCCCGAATTATCGTATTAGGAAAAATCCTTTTATTCCAAGTCACAGACATCCATTTTAATCCTACTTATTTGTATAACTCCGTGAAGACCTCTGTTGTTAAGCACATCTTCGGTTATATTATTCACAGCCTACTTGGCTCAAATTGTTTTGCAGATATCACTTTCTCATGTAACGCCTACACAAAAAAGGGAATTACAATATAAAATTTTACTTCAGCCAACCTTTAAGTTACAATTTTCTCGAAACTAGCTTCTTTGTAGTCAAGCCCGAATATTAAATTTTCTAACATCAGTCGTAAAATAGCACCATTACCTTTGGCGAAATTACGCCAATATTGTGACTTACAAAGGCTTTTTGCAACGGCTTCGGTTTTCGACGCTCGACTCATAATATTATTTCAGTAGAAACAAGCATAATGTGCTCTCGGGAGAATGTCTAGATCGGCAAAGGAATCTTATCAACAACCAGAATTCTAACGAATAAGACTCAGGGGTACGGGGGTTAGGTCTCTTAGCAAAGAAGCAGTAATATGATATGGAATGTAATAAAAAATATAAACTGAAGCAGAGGATTTCTTTAAAATAAATTAGTTTTTATTTCTTTTGATAAGAGGAAAGCTCAAGTGATTTTGTAGTAAATAGATTACGAATATTGTGTAAATGTAGGTGTTTAACTGAAACAGTGAATCCATTAATTGCTAGAACTACAATAGTCCTTAGCCAGAATCAATATTGTCGGTGCTTTCAGAGTTCATTAATTGTAAATAACATTTGAACATTTACTGTATTTCATAAAACTAAAATCAACTCGAATTTAATTTATCTAAGAAGTGGCCCAAACAGGTGAACCAGCTATTTCCTTTTATAACCATGATTTCTTTGTAACCACGAAGGCTACTTCTAAACATGAACTCGATACCATTTGACTATATTCCAACGCTTTTAAATTTTCAATCTCCATCAGGGACTGTTAAAATAACTCGTTTAAAAAACAGCTCCGCTACCAACATTTTCAGCGATAGCGTTCACAATTTATTTAATTGTTTGGAACGTTTAGAAAGAAGAATTTAATATTTATTTTGCTTATACTGTTAGTTTTGTAGTGGATTTTTTGTATCTTAGAATGATTTTTGCGATGCTATTTAGAGAACGAACAAAGCTTTACTGGCGGTAGATCTCTCATACGTGAGAGTCCGCTCATATGTAAGAGATTATGGGCGGTTGTATCGCTTACCATCAGGCGAACGGCAAGCTCGTCTCGTCATTCACAGCAATAAAAAAAAATCTTCTCACCTTCAGATTACTTTACCGTAAATATCTTAATTGAAATTGTTTGTTAGTTTTGTTATTATTTTAATGATTTGGTCGATTAGCTGATTCAGGATTATAGTTTCTTTGGTGGTAGGATATTCCTCCTTAGCGTTCGTTATGTGATTGGAGATGACATGGATGAAATGAAATTAATTTGTTGTTTAGCAGGTGTAGCGCTAGAATAATACAATTTGATAAGTGAGCAACAAACGAAAATTCCTTGCATATATTTTTATGAAAAGTACGTAAATTCGTGGTAACATTCCTACGAGCTCGATTAATACTCAACAGTTACTTTCTATATCTAAAAACATCTTCAATTTTAATACGAAATTTTATCAACGAGGCCTTAACAACGAACCGAGCATCTGTCAGCATTTCTTTCAAATAAAATGTTTATGATTCGCATAAGCCGATTCGCATTTACAGTAATATCATCATAAACAAAACCTTAAACCTTCGCAACAAGGTGATTTGCTTTGCAAAAGAGCCAATCTTGGCCCGTGGGACAGACGTGCGCGGAATACTCGACGGATTAAGGATTTGACTTTAAAATTAAGGAGATAAAGCAAGAACCTACTTACCTCTTAGCTGAACATTGATTTTCAATAAGACTGTGTTGTTTTTTGATGGACAGACTTGGAGACGTTGAATGATGATGATTTCAATGAGTTTTTACGTTTGTTGGTGTTATGTTTTTTTTTGTTTTATTTGTGTTTGTGGTTTCTTGAGTCTAATCGAAGCTTACTTAAATTACGAACCGTGATGTGCTGTGTTCAATTTTATGTAATCTAAAAAAATGTCACTAAGAGCGCATTACTCTTGAGTGCATAGCTTACTTTAGATATCGGGATGGGATTTTAACAACAGAATTACACACAAAATCTATGTCGAATAAAATAAAGTTCTTGATAAGTATTAGACGCAATCACGTTGGTTTAAGAAGGCCATGCCTATCATAATTGTAGCAGATATACGAGTCAAATTAATAATTAAGCTAGAATGATTATAATAATAATATTAATCAATACTAGTGGCGCGAGCTATTTCTCCCGTGGAAGATTATTTATATTATTTAAGAAATATCTTGGATATATATAACATACAATATGTTTACTAAATTTTCACTCTCGCTATTACGATTTATGGACCCTACATGTTATTGTTTCTTTATATTTTGTTAACAAAGCATAGACTGGTCTATGCTGTGTTTTGACTGGCACCAGTAATATTAAAATGAACATACTCTTTGTAAAAAATTACGTTTCATTTTAATATAGCAGTTGATAATTTTGCAACAAATCAAAATTATCATCCAATGTCCATGGTACTGAAAGGTAATTAAGCATTATCGCTCTTTCAAAGAACCTAATTCTACAACGATTACTAACGAACTACGCTATAAACACCTTTTCAAGCCTGTTTACTGTTCTTTAGTCTCACCGAAAACATAATTACAAATAATAAACTTTATTATTAATAACCCAAGGAACTTTATCCGAAGCCGCCTGTGAAATTTTACAACTGTAATGAACTTAAAATTTTATACGTACCAACTGGCTACATACAAGAGTCGTAGTTTGAATTAATTAGCACCCGCCATCTTCGAATTAGTGTTCGGCTACTGACGCCTTTATTGGGCCTCGGGAGAGCGGATTTGGGAGGCTAAGTAGGACTCAAGGCCCCCTGATCGACTTGGATTTAAATCCGTTTGATTTAAAGTATGATTTTTCTTTATTTAATGTAGATATCCAGTATACCGACACTAATATTGCAACCATACAATATTTTAACAAATATAATTACTTAAGAGAAACATTTTGCGGGAAGGCAAACGAAATGGTGCATCATCTAACATGTAGTAACTAACGGCAATGAAATCCTAAAAAAAAAACAGTAAAATTGTGGTTCATTGTGAATCGTGAAATAATATAAATGAGAACTGGAAAAAGGCTATAGATTAATTGGGTTTAGATAATGCGCGAGCTCATCAAGTTTCTAATTATTGCTTTGTTACAAGAACGGCTACTAAAAAAAAACTTTATGCGACCCAAATCGAATACTCTGTAGGACCAAATTTAAGTATATACGTAGTTCCCGATTACACCTCACAAAATAATTATTATAAATTAAGGACTACTCCTAATATTCCAGAGTAGATATTAACCATTTATCTAAAGAGCAAAACCAAATACTAAAATAAAATTTTGTTATTTGTGACCAAACATATATCAAAATACAATAATGACCCCACACACATCCCTGAGTACGTCAACCGCTAAGATATACGGAAGTTAAGGCGAACCTTGACCTAGGGCTCCTGAGGGATTCGCGTAACTAACGCGATCCAACAAAAGGGAACCGATGAATTTAAAACGAGGTCTGGAGAACAACAGTTTTTGTTTATTGTAACGTAATATTGTTGGCGAAGGATCTACGATAAATTTAAAATATGGAGGTCAGTTGTACCTCAAGACTCCTTGGCGGGCTTGGTATTAAAATTGGGGAAGTTTGAACAGCCAATGATATATAATGCTTATTTTGTATTTTGCAAAATATTTTATGGTGTGCAATGTTTACTGAAAAGGTATAATGTTAAAAAAAGAACTAAGTGTTCTTCGGACCTTTGATAAAGAATAAAGAAATTACTGTTTCAAATCATCATCGTCATCATCAGCCGCAGGATGTCCACTGCTGAAATGGGCCTCTCTCAAAGATTTCCAGATCTACATATTGGAAGCGGCCTGCATCCAGAGGCCTCTTGCGACTTTTATGAAGTCATCTGTCTACTTCGTGGACGTCGGATACTGCGCTTACCAATTCGTGGCCTCCACTACAGACACTTTTTCCCCCATCTGCCATTAGTTCTATTTCAAATCAAGATACTAGTATTAAATGTAGTATTAAATACTCTATTAGTATTAAATGCGTTCAACTTACTACAATCACATTAAGTAAGGACTTACGTATAATTAACGAAGTACATAAACAAATCCTAGAATCCCAGTCATGAGACATCACATAAATAACCTTAAGTTTTGATGGATTATGAGAGAAATAACATAGGATTGAAATTCAGTAATTACTTATTAGCGCAGCAATGACAAGACTAGTACAGATAGAAGTATGCTAAAAGATGTAGGTCATTCTTACATATACCAAGTGGCGCCAACAAGCGGCATAATGCGGTACTGAGATAGCTCACATAAATTGATTTATACTCTATCTACCCATACAGTTTTAACAAGTTTAATTCAATTAAACTCATGCACTTAACCCGTAAAAAACTAACGCAATCTGATTCAACAGCGGACCCCAAATAGGCAAGAATCACGGTACATTCCATTACTTAGGCTAAATAAATTGCCTCCATATATCCAAAGTTCGATCTATTAAAACCAGTTAAACGGGTTACGATTGCGAAAAGTAGTAGTCACTGTCCAAAAAGCCCCTTCAATACATTCGGGTAAGTGGCCCGTTACTTCTCCGCCAATATCCGGACTAAACCGGAAAAACCCGGAAAAAAACGGATTAAAAAGGGTTACGTTAATGGTCTGGCGCAGTGAAAAGTGATGCAATTACCGTGTAATTGAATCTCTATCTTTTGTTCTTTGATGCATTGATTGGATCTTAGGATTTTTACGGTCCCTTTGCCGGGATCAGTTGATCGTGTATCTTGCCTTTATTTTGAGGCATATTGTACGTTGTGCTAATTATAAACCAAATTTGGGTACGACATAATTTCTAGTCGACAATACGGTTTATTTGTGGAGCAATGGTCGAAAGATTTAGAGTTTCAAAATCGTTTTCTGGTGGAAACTGCTTTCCGAACGATTGGTAGAGTACAAATCGGCGGAACCCAAAAAATGATAAATATTTAAAAAATATTATTGAAATCCTAAATCAAAACCTGAATTAACTATGAAAATCATTCCGAATCTCTCTTACCTCAACACAATTTTGTTTTTTCCCGTAATGGTAAAGCATATTGCATCTGATTATATGTGTGATGTCCAAATATATCTCGATCGACTTGCGAGAAACTAGGTCTTTTGACCAATGCTAATATTATGTCTGCTAGATTTTTTGGATGTCTTAGAAACTCGACCCAATATAACCCAATCCACTCAATCTATAGCAAATTAAAAAATAATACATTGTTATAAATGTCATAAAAAATAATAAAAAAATAAAATTCATCGCTAAAACCCAACCTCGCATTTCTTTATTCTGTTTGCAAAATGTACAAAATTCTAAATTCCACAAATCACACCCAGAATAAACTGGAATATAAAATACAAACATCCGTCGTGACACTTTTAAAACAAATTTATACAATTCGGTAGTTGGACCTGCTTTCACAGCGAAACTTTTTACCGTCGCCTGCAAAACTTCACTATTCTAAATCCATTTTATTTCGAATTGCGAAAAAAAATTAAGTGATCGAATCGATTCGAAATAGCCAGTATTAAACTCATTCATTTAGTGGCCAGTGTTTATTGTTAATAAAAAATAATTTCTAAGTGTTACATCTTCATAATGAAAAACAATCTTTATTACGTGACAAAGACAGCCGTCTGATCAAGGCTATAGGAGACAAGTCTTACATGGATAGCATATGGAGTAAAGGTCAACTATAAACAACAGCGTTGAATTTAAACTAAACTAATTTTTCGGATTCTATCGCGGTTTTTTGTTTTTTATTTTTCTCCCGACGTTTCGAAGACTTTGCAGCCTTCATGGTCACGGGGACTGAGGTGTTGTTCATCCGCAAAGTCAAAGTTACAATATCTACCTACATTGTACAATTATACAACTTTTTTAAATTTTTAACTGTTGGTGGTCCGATCTACGCAGAATGAGCTCACAGTGTCTTGAAGTCTGGCAGCCGGTCTTTTGGGTTCCGATTTAATTAAATGTAGAACTGGATCCCAGGCTTGTGCAAGCTTCCAACCATCTTCCCTATTGAAATTAGGATGTTTTTAATTTCAATAGCCTCGCGAATCATCCTGGGCAGGAATCGGTGTTCTTTGGCGAGGATTTGTGGCTTGTCTAGTCGCAGATAATGATTGGCGCCTTCTTCAGAGTGTTCAGCGACTGCAGACTTCGTCGAGCGTCGGTGTTTCACGTCAGCTATATGTTCTTTTACGCGGGTCCCTATACTTCTTTTTGTTTGCCCGATATAAGAGAGGCCACAGTTGCAATCTATTTTGTATACTCCCGGTTCTTGTAGAGGTATATGACACTTGACAGGTGGTAAAAATTGACTAATCTTCTTAGGCGGCTTAAAATAAGTTTTTATGGAAGCACGCTTCAGGATGTAGCCAATCTTGTCGGTGACTCCTCTTACATATGGTAATACAACCGGAACACGTTCAACTGTGGCTGGTTTCACTCGGTTTCTGTGACGGCGGCGTGGAATTTGGAGCTTGTTGTCTCGCAGTACTTGCTTGACATGTTGCAGCTCAGCGGCCAGGTGTTTCTCGTCACAGATTCCTTGTGCTCTCTGAAACAAAGATTTGCCCACGGTAGCTAACTGTTTTGGATGGTGATGAGATTCACCGTTCAGATATTTATCAGTATGGGTCTGTTTCCGATGCACAGTATGACTTAAGGTCTGATTAGGATTACGGATGATTAAAACATCTAAGAAAGCAAGAGATTTATTCTGTTCTAACTCCATAGTAAATTGGATTTTATTGTTGATGGAGTTGAGGTGATTTAAAAATGCAGTTACTTTATCAGATGGTAAAATTGTGAAAGTATCGTCTACGTACCGTTTATAAAACCTTGGAGTGACCGGGGCTGTACTCAGGGCTGTCTCCTCGAAACGAAACGTCGGGAGAAAAATAAAAAACAAAAAACCGCGATAGAATCCGAAAAATTAGTTTAGTTTAATTTCAATGTCTAACATTTGCGTAAATATAAGAAATCATTAAACAACAGCGTTATTCGAAATGTCAGCACGAGCTTATCGATCGCATCACAAAAGTGGAGTTTTTTTTATCACAAAAGCATGAACATCTATATCTTCTATTTGGAAATCAAAATCATCCCATTTTATTCCCTGCGTTCTTCGGGGACGTGACCCAATCACAGCGGTAAGACAAGATGCAATAAAACAGCCACACTGGCGCTTTCGGATGCATTCGTTTCGCCAATTTAGCTCAGACTGAGTAACAGAACAAGTTTTCTTAGAAGTTATAACACACTTACCAACTTCACAATTAGTTCAAAAAAGGTAAATTTTCAATACGTTATTAAATAAACGCACAACCCGCGACACAAATTGGTTTAAACAAAAATTAAAGAAAAATATCGTGAAAAGCAAAACTATGACAACATTCCCACCGTTGGAGCGCTTCAAAGCTTTTAATACTAAAACTTTGATAAAGAACACTCAAAGCCAAAGGTTATGCGAAACTTCGGAGACTCAGCGAAATGGGTTTACAAAAAATATCTATCATGAAATTATGAGAAGTTATTGGAGTAATCAAAAAAGCGGGGTTCCTTGGTACGTTATTCGTTCCACGTACGCAAAAAGGCTTTGTCGATGGCACTTTTCTTATCGGAACTAAATTGAGCATATTTTAAAACGTACCTCTTATCCCCTTATATGCTTGGAATTTAATGAGATTACGTAAAAATTTGAAAATGCTTTCACAGTATTATTGAAAATATAAGAAATAATATTTGTCGTGATAAAGTAAAATTAAAGTTATTGTTTTTGTTCATAGTTATTATCGGCTGAGTTAAAATCTTATCAAATATCAAAACAGTGATCTACTACCTCAAAAGAACGTCAATTAATTATAGCTAGGTGTTGCTTGCGGCTTCACCTGTATGAAAAGTCTTTGAAAAATACATTGTAGCAATTTAAAGCGCCATCTGTCCAACGCCAGTGCCATTTATTTAAAAATCTCATTATTTCTAATGAGAGCATGTTACTGGTATAAAAAATAGCGTATATGTTAATCCACGACGTGATCTATCTGTGTGCCAAATTTCATTCAAATTCGCTCAGCTGTTTTTAGGTTCACGTCTCACAAACATCCAAACATTCAACAATGAATGAACAACACCTCAGTCCCCCCCGTGACCATGAAGGCTGCAAAGTCTTCGAAACGTCGGGAGAAAATAAAATACTAGCACCGCGATAGAATCCGAAAATTAGTTTAATTTCAATATCCAAACATTTTCACAAACTTTCGCGTTTATAATATTGTATAGTAAGAAGTAAGATAAGGTAAGAAGTAAGATGTGCTAGGGTGTCGCTATCTAGAGGGATACAATAAAAGGTAATCTAGCATTCCCAGTAATGGAAACTCGTGTCCTGTATTCGTTTGCTGTAACTACTAAATACGCAAAAAAGAAGTAGATACAAACTACAGTTCTGATTTTATCCCTGTCATAATAATTACACAATGCATTATAAATTCAAGACCCCGGACTCTAACCATACATACACAAACAACATCACGCATTTATCCCCGATAAATGCGTGCGATTTGATGCGATTCCTTAATTTTTGTTTGCAGGGACGCAACTAGGGCACCCACTTTTCACCAAGTGTATTCCATACCATGATGTCATAGAGGGCGAGCATATCGCCATATCGGACACAAATTCCAGACTCCTGGCTGATACTGAGCAGAAAAAAACTAATTTCACTTTGCCCAACTCGAAATTCGAACCCAGGACCTCATAGCGCTGCCGTACCGTGACTCTACCCATGTGTATTAAACTTATAAGGTAGTACAAGAAGACCGTCATGGAGTACACCCTCCTCCTAGCCGAATTTCGACCACGGCAGCCAATCTCAACGGAGATCAGCCAGCTACGCAGGATATATTATGGTACACACTACACACCCTACCAATACAAGCATTTTCTTTTCAAACCATATCCGGAATTCGAACCTAACACAATCTCAGCTAAATTTAGAGCCAAAACAGTACATAAATGAATTCTACAACCTGTTTAATAATCGTTCCATACGCGGGCCGTAAATTGTCGTGCGTCGGTACCACGTGGGCTAATTAATTCGGGGCACGTAACCCAGAGCGACCACACGCTTGCCTACATTAAGGTGACAGCTTTTATTGCACCACTAGACACCGCGACTCTGATTTATTGGTTTGGGTTTAAGTCGAAATCGATAATGTTTTTAAGTTAACGATGGTGTAAGGGCCTTAAAATTCGTTAGATTATTTACTAACAGCGGTTTTCAATAAACGATCTCAATCTCAATCTTCAATCCGATTGAATGAACCAATCAAAATAACGCATTTGTAAACATGTCAAAAATACTTTGTTCCGATTAGTGCATTTGTGATAGAACGAAAAATACGATTAGGATCAGTTATGGAAAATGGCGGTTAGTCAAAAATGTTACGTGACAACGTTAAATTAAATTTTAGATTTATTTATTTATTTATTTATTTAAAGGTATACCAACAGCATACATATTGATACATACAATTATACACAAACAAAGCTATAAGGTATTGTGGCTGATATGTATGCCAATAACAGGTACACACAGCATTTACCAATTATATGACGCGTGTACAAAACAGAAAATATTGTAAAGTAAAACATACTAAAAAAACAAATACAAATTTAAAAAGAAATTAATTATTTACGAAAGTGTTTCGACAATTTACTCATAAAAGCATTTAATTTGTCGAAATATATCAAGATTTTTACGCCCTTATTCGCTAGGTTGTACTGATTACATATTCTCACAGTTGGTGAAATTACACCAATATTGGTATTGCAATGTGGTATGTAAAAGTTCTAAATATGGGAAACCTGGGTATATTGTATGGAACATTAAAACTAATTTTATCTAAAATATCGATACAGTCAATGTTGCCGTGAATTAATTTATGTAGAAACTTCAAATCGCTTAATATCCGCCTATTATGTAATGTGTCCATGCCAAAATATTTTAGTCTATTGTAATAAGTGGATCTGTGAGAAAAACCGGAACAAAAACGCAATGTGCCTTGTAAATGAACGTTGTATGCCTTCAATTCTTTGCGAGTGGACACTGTATAAAGGATTCCATACTACACTCGAATATTCTAAAATACTTCTTACAAGAGCATTATACAAAATAATTTTTGTGTTTGGTTTACTAAATTGCAATGTGTTTCTCCTTATGAACCCTAATATTTGAGCCGATCGTTTCACTATTTTGTCTATGTGAGTGGTAAATCTCAATTTATTATCAAGTATAACACCCAAATCGCGTATTTCATTGACTTCAGTTACGACTGCATTGTTTATATAATATACAGAATTTATAAAATCTTTCTTTCTTGTGAATTTTATGTGAAAACATTTTGAACTATTAATATTCATTTTGTTAGCGGTACACCACTTAATGATGTTATCTATGTCTTTTTGAATTAACGGTATGTCAGATAAGGCATTGATGGTCTTATAAATTTTTAGGTCGTCGGCAAACAAAGAGTATTTACAATGCTTAATAACTGTAGTGATGTCATTTATAAATATTAGGAATAGTTTAGGCCCAAGAATAGAACCCTGTGGTACACCGGATTGAGAAAAATAGATGTTAGACTCATATCCTTTTACAACCACTGTTTGAGGTCTATTGACTAGATAAGTTTTAAACCAATTAAGTAAGGGCCCGAAAATTCCAACAGCACTCAGTTTTTTATTAGAATGCTGTGACTGACAGTATCAAATGCACTACTGAAATCAGTGTAAACCGCATCGACCTGCCGTCGCTTATCCAAATCAGAGGATAAATCTGATAGAAATGATACTAGATTACTATTGACCGAACGACCACATCTAAAGCCATGCTGTGAGTCTGTTAAGAAATTATCAGCACAGCGTATAAGGGTTGGAGATATTAAGGACTCAAATAGTTTCGAGAAAACTGAGAGCACTGATATTGGTCTATAATTGGATATTATATTTTCATCTCCCTTTTGAATATAGGAACAACTCTAGTGTGCTTCCATTCGTCCGGGAGAAAAAAATACCGCTGCGCAGCGACTTATTACATATAAGCATTAAGGGAAGCGAAAGGGCCTTGGCACAACGCTTAACGAAATAAGGTGGTATGCCGTCAGGCCCAGCACCTTTGGTGACATCTAATGTTTTAATTTTTTTAGTATTTCCCGTTCTGTGAAGCGTAAATTACCAGTAGCTTGTGTGAATATTGGGAGCGGTGCTGATTCGATGCTGGGTGGGTCAGTTGAGTACACTGATGAAAAATGCTTCGCAAATAGATCAGCTATAGCCTTGCCATTATTGGCTTTATTGTCATTTAAGTACATTTCCGATGGAATTGTCAATTTATTTTCTCGTTTGGATTTGATGAATGACCAAAATACTTTTAGGGTTAGATTCAATAGCTTGCTCCGTTTTTGCAAGATACGCTTTACAACATTGATTGAAATACATTTTACAGCGTTGTCTTAATAATTCAAATTCTAATTTGTCCCTAGGATTCTTGAATTTAGCATATTTCATTCTCATCCTCTCCTTCTCCGATAAGAGTTTTACTAGCTTTTGCAAAACCAAGGCGGCGAGTTAGTAGTTTTATGTTTTCTTTTGGCGCAAACTTTTGTAAGTTGTTTCTAAGAATAGAGTAGAATGTCGAAACAAATTCGTTAACATTATTAATATTAGAATCATATTTAAACCAGTCGATCTTCAATAATTCAGAGAGTAGGGCTTTATAATCAATTTTATAGAAGTTAAGGTCTGTTCTGGTAATAGGTTGGAGAAAATTAGCACTACGTACAGGTACATCAATTTCAAAACTAGGATGCAAAGGGTCAGTTTTAATCAATGGGTTTAAACAAGACTTTACCAATACATTCTGAATGTCGGTGAGAACGAGATCAAGAATTCTATTATCTGAATTACGTATGTTGTTGCACTGATATAGGTTGTTGGCTGAGATAAAGTCGACTAATGTATATCCCAAGTTATTGTTATAACCTGATGGATCCAGTTGGTTGCAGGAGGAGTGACTCCAGGTAATAAAGGGCAAATTAAAATCTCCCACCATAAGGATACCATCAATGTTACAAGTGTTAATATTACTATCAGTAGTACATAAAAATTATACAAGGAATCCAATCTAACCGGTGGCGGCAATATACAGCACACAAAGCGAGTTTTTACTTTGTTATTAATCTTACATGTATTGTAATCCAAATGTCTTCACACATTGTCTCCCAGGTTTTTATTCGGACAGAAGGTATATCGCGCGATACTGCAATAAGTACGCCACCACCGTCCTTCTTGAATTCCCTGAAGTTTCCCTATCCCTTCTGTAAATTGTATAGCGAGAATCTAGAATTTCACTACTTACCACACTGAAATTTAACCACGTCTCTGTTAAAACTAAAATACTATAATTATTTTGTAAAACATGATTATAAAAATCATTAGTTTTAGTTCTTAGACCACGAACATTTTGGTAATATATAGCTATGCTATCCATTACAAAAAAAAGGTTTACAGTAGAATAAACAATCAAAAAAAAAAACTGTAATTAAGCTAAGAAATTGACTTAAGGTAATCACGATTACGTATAAGAAGCGCTTGGCTGACCTCATCTTTGCGAACATAGATTCTGGCGTTTCTGACCCACACAAACTTGTATGCCATTTCTTTAGCTTTGATCCGCACAGCAGCATGCAGCGACTTATTTGATGGAGTTAAATGCTCAGCCACAAATATAGGTACTCGG